>NC_074666.1:99169674-99222693 GCF_029448725.1 Salvelinus fontinalis
ANAGTGTATTTGCAGCACCAACTGGATGGGGGTTGAAAATACAAGGTAAAAAGATAATCCATACGTCATCCACACACCTAAAATAGTAAATTGACAAAAAACAAAACTCAAATTTTTTCTATCTATATCTCCTTACTCAGACTGAGAGGCATTCCCACAAATTGAATGGATATGCTGCTACCTACTGTACGGGTAGTGAACTGGAGAAGAAAAAAAACTGCGGAAAGGGCAATAAATCGACGTCACCAAAAAAAGACGTACAAATGTTGTATTTATTTATTTTAATTGGAACCTCTGGCGTTATGATGTAAAATGTATACGTCATCACACTCCCTTATCTGATTGGTCATTGCCCGCATACCGTAAACCGGTGTTTTGATACTGATGGTATGTCGGGACAGATGGTCTGTTTACGTTTCTACCGTTGTGGCTAGATTTGGTGGTAATGTCAGGGACAACCATTGTTGACAACTGTAGAATTGTAGCTAAGCCCTTTTCCTAACCTTAACCTAATTTTTGCTTTATTAGTGTAAACGTTACTATGCTACCTTTTTGTTACACAAAAAAAACGTTGTTTCCTTAGTTTGTCCTGGTGGTGGGTGATTCTCAACTTCTATAGTGGATGATATTGTGGTGGGTGATTCTCACCTTCCAGATTTAGTGGATGATATTGTGGTGGTTGATTCTCAACTTCCAGATTTAGTAATTATGCACCACACATCTGCCTCAGCAATACTGTAATGCAAACGCACGGTTCCATCGGAAATGAATGTACTTCTGGTGTACCAACACCGGGGGGGAAAATGTTGGTGTGATCGAGGCGTCGTCCTGGTCTGTTTCGCAAGCGTTCCCGGAAGTATCGCGATGTTGCGTCTCTAGGTTTAGAAACTGCTAGTACACTGCTTAATATCTATGGTGGAAAACGCCATATTTTCGAAATGGCATATCACGAGTTCAAGTTTGAGGACCAAATAACAAAATACATTCGAGAACAAGAATTGGAAACGTCACTGAAATTCATAACATTGAGAAAGGACAAAAGTTTTGCGCAAAAGGGTAAGTTGTCTTTAAAACCATATACATGTATATAGCCTAAATAGCTAACATGAGGTAGCTAGTAGCTTACTTTTGCTACTCATCTAAAATGACCTAAAGCTGATGATACACTAGCCCAATAAATTAGACCTTTTCATGAATTACTGTTGAAATAACTAAGTTACTTACGTGACGGCTAATGATACACTGGCCATTTCTGGGGGGGGCAATATTGCTATGCAATGTTGCTGGCAACGGAGTGGAGTTTGCCCGTCTCAGTCATTCAATGTTCGGTGTCATCAGCTGAAGGACGGACGTTGAACCGAAGCCCTTGCTAAAGGCGTCGGGATTCTTCCCAGCCGAAACATTTCGGAAAAGTTCGTGTATATATTATGACATTTTGGCTTTTTTGTTCGTCTTGGAAATTGTTTCCAAAACGAAGTTAGTTCATCTGTGCTGTTTACAGTATAAGCATAGTGGGCAGAACAAGCAAGTGGGCAAAGCCAAGCACAAACTCAATTCGACCTTCCACTCCTAAACGCAATTTTTTAAAACTTTGGCAAAGCTTCAAGTCTATAAAACTTAGCGCACTGTGCTCGTAACATATTGTACTTTTTGGACAGAAAAATGTATTGAGATCAGATGTTTAATCGACGAGAAAATTAGCAGAATGTCGGCCCAGTTTCAGCTACTTCCATCCGCTCCCACTACCCGCGACTGGACTTCCTCTCACTACCATATTTGGTGGTGATAAAACGTTCTTAATAAGGGACGCTGCAGCGGTATAGCCCCTATGACGTGTCTGGTTTACCCTTTCGGTTCTGTGGTTCGGGCAAACATATTTTTTTTCTAGAGGCTAGCCGAAGTCTAAGCCTCTTTTTTTTTATCGGTGATTGGTCAACAGTAATGATTGTACAATAACGGTTACATTCCAAAAACACTCTCCGCTCAGCCCTCAAGTTAAGTGGACACTTCTGATGACGTGTGTTGTGTTTTCAGCCACTGGTAGCTTGTGGGCACTTTATATGTGCTACAGTCAATTATGATCATGTCAAATCACACTATTTGTCACATGCACCGATCACAACAAGTGTAGACCTTACCGTGAAATGCTTACTTACAAGCCCTTAACCAACAGTGCAGTTCAAGAAGAGTTAAGAAAATATTTGCCAAATAAACTAAAGTAAAAAAATTATAAAAAGAAACACAATAACATAACAATAACGAGGCTATATACAGGGGGTACCAGTACAGAGTCAGTGTGCGGGGGTACAGGTTAGATGTAATTTGTACATGTAGGTGGGGGTGAAGTGACTATGCATAGATAATAAATAGCGAGTAGCAACAGTGTACAAAACAAATGGAGGGGGTCAATGTAATAGTCCGGTGGCCATTTGATTAATTGTTCAGCAGGCTTATGGCTTGGGCTTTCCTCTGACACAGCCTATTATATAGGTCCTGGATGGCAGGAAGCTTGTCCCCAGTGATGTACTGGGCCGTACGCACTACCCTCTGTAGCGCCTTATGTTCAGATGCCGAGCAGTTGCCATACCAGGCGGTGATGCAACCGGTCAGGATGCTCTCGATGGTGCAGCTGTAGAACTTTTTGAGGATCTCAGGACCCATGCCAAATCTTTTTAGTTTCCTGAAGGGGAATAGGCTTTGTTGTGCCCTCTTCACGACTGTCTTGGTGTGATGGACCATTCTAGTTTGTTGTTGATGTGGACACCAAGGAACTTGAAGCTCTCAACCTGCTCCACTACAGCCCCATCGATGAGAATGGGGGCGTGCTCGGTCCTCCTTTTCCTGTAGTCCACAATCATCTCCTTAGTCTTGGTTACGTTGAGGGATAGGCTGTTATTCTGGCACCACCCGGCCAGTTCTCTGACCTCCTCCCTATAGGCTGTCTCTTCGTTGTCTGTGATTAGGCCTACCACTGTTGTATCATCAGCAAACTTAATGATGGTGTTGGAGTCGTGTTTGGCCACACAGTCGTGGGTGAACAGGGAGTACAGGAGGGGACTAAGTACACACCCCTCAGGGGCCCCAGTGTTGAGGATCAGCGTGGCAGACATGTTGTTGCCTACCCTTACCACCTGGGGGCAGCCTGTCAGGAAGTCCAGGATCCAGTTGCAGAGGGAGGTGTTTAGTCCCAGGGTCCTTAGCTTATTGATGAGCTTTATGGGAGCTATGGTGTTGAATGTTGAGCTGTAGTCAATGAACAGCATTCTCACATAGGTGTTCCTTTTGTCCAGGTGTGAAAGGGCAGTGTGGAGTGCGATTGAGATTGCGTCATCTGTGGATTTGTTGGGGCTGTATACAAATTGGAGTGGGTCTAGGGTATCCGAGAGGATGCTGTTGATGTGATAATCAGCCTTTCAAAGAACGTCATGGTTACCGACGTGAGTGCTATGGGGCGGTAATAATTTAGGCAGGTTGTCTTCACTTCCTTGGGCACAGGGACTATGGTGGTCTGCTTGAAACATGTAGGTATTATAGACTGTCAGGGAGAGTTTGAAATGTCAGTGAAGACACTTGCCAGTTGGTCCGCGCATGCTTTGAGTACACGTCCTGATAATCCATCTGGCCCTGCGGCTTTGTGAATGTTGACCTGTTTAAAGGTCTTGCTCACATCGGCTACCGAGAGTGTAATCACACAGTCATCCAGAACAGCTGGTGCTCTCGTGCATGCTTCAGTATTGCTTGCTTTGAAGTGAGCATAAAAGGCATTTAGCTCGTCTGGTAGGCTTGCGTCACTGGGCAGCTCGCGTCTGGGTTTCCCTTTGTAGTCCGTAAGAGTTTTCAAGCCCTGCCACATCCGACGAGCGTCAGAGCCGTCGTAGTAGGATTCAATCTTAGTCCCGTATTGACGATTTGCCTGTTTGATGGTTTGTCGGAGGGCATAGCGGGATTTCTTATAGCAGGAAAGGGGGACCAAGTCCATATTAATACCCATGATTTTTGGAATGAGATGTTCGACAAGCAGGTGTCCACATTTTTTTGGGATCGTGTAGTGTATAAGGTGCTTTGACCTTAAAGAGTAATGGTAGACTCACCTACACTCCTTAATAGTACATTGGTTGCAGCAACCAATGCTGCCATGGCAACGATGCTCAACTTTATTGCCTCAAAATTGCTAGTGCATCATCAGCATAAGGGATCCATTTCAAGAACAGATGAGTTATTTGACAGAGCAACTTTGTTAGTTTCCCTACAAGCCTATCATTCTAATAGTAATATATCATATTGTTGACCTTTTTAACAGATGCACAGCCTTTGGCACGGAAAAAACTCAGCTGGGAGAGTAAAAGTATCCCATTCAATGGTGTTCCGTTTCAAGTTGTTGGCACAAAGACGTATGAATGCCACCAGGGCAAAGACAGACAGACAAAAGCCAAAGAGAAATATGCTGCTGAAAGAGACAAGAAGGAAGTAAGTTCAGAGACGGATCACTGTCATTTACACCATGCACTTTATAACATTTAATTAGAATCATGTTGAAGTACTAACAATGGAATGTTCCTCAATAAGATGGGACTTTAAAGGGCTGTCCTAACTCTGGTCACTAAAGATCCCATGGCACTTATTGCAAGAGTATGTAGATGGGGTTAGGGTGGTGAGTTTCCCTGTACACTGTAAAGAGCTTTGGGTGTCTACAAAAGTGCTATATACAGTACCAGTCGAAAGTTTGGACACACCTAATCATTCCAGGGTTTTTCTTTATTTTTACTATTTTATACATTGTGGAATTATAGTGAAGACATCAACTATGAAATAACACATGGAATCATATAGTAACCATATAGTAACCAGTGTTAAACAAATCAAAATATATTTCAGATACTTCAAAGTAGCCACCCTTTGCCTTGATGACAGTTTTGCACACTCTTGGCATTCTCTCAATCAGCTTCATGAGGTAGTCACCTGGAATGCATATCAATTAACAGATGTGACTTGTTAAAAGTTCATTTGTGGAATTTCTTTCCTTCTTTATGCGTTTGAGCCAATCAGTTGTGTTGTGACAAGGTAGGGGTGGTATACAGAAGATAGCCTTATTTGGTAAAAGACCAAGTCCGTATTATGGCAAGAACAGCTCAAATAAGCACAGACAAACGACAGTCCATCATTACTTTAAGACATGAAGGCCAGTCAATTCAGAAAATGTAAAGAACTTTGAAAGTTTCTTCAAGTGCAGTTGCAAAAACCATCAAGCGCTACGATGAAACTGTTTCTTGAGGACCACCACAGGAAAGGAAGACCCAATGTTACCCCTGCTGCAGGGGATACGTTCATTAGAGTTTCCAGCCTCAGAAATTGCAGCCCAAATTATTGCATAACAGACTTCAAGTAACAGACTCATCTCAACATCAACTGTTCAGAGGAGACTGCTTGAATCAGGCCTTCATGGTCGAATAGCTGCAAAGAAACCACTACTAAAGGACACCAATAAGAAGAAGAGACTTGCTTGGGCCAATAAACACCAGCAATGGACATTAGAGCGGTGGAAATCTGTCCTTTGGTCTGATGAGTCCAAATTTTAGATTTTTGGTTCCAACCGCCGTGTCTTTGTGAGACGTAGAGTAGGTGAACGGATGATCTCTGCATGTGTGGTTCCCACAGTGAAGCATGGAGGAGGAGGAGGTGTGATGGTGTGGGGGTGCTTTGCTGGTAACACTGTCAGTGATTTTATTTAGAATTCAAGGCACACTTAACCAGTATGGCTATCACAGCATTCTGCAGCGATATGCCATTCCATCTGGTTTGCGCTTAGTGGGACTATCATTTGTTTTTCAACAGGACAATGACCAAACACACATCCAGGCTGTGTAAGGGCTATTTGACCAAGAGAGTGATGGAGTGCTGCAGCAGATGACCTGGCCTCCACAATCACGCAACCTCAACCCAATTGAGATGGTTTGCAATGAGTTGGACCGCAGAGTGAAGGAAAAGCAGCCAACAAGTTCTCAGCATATGTGGGAACTCTCAAGACTGTTGGAAAAGCATTCCAGGTGAAGTTGGTTGAGAGAATGCCAAGCGTGTGCAAAACTGTCATTAAGGCAAAGGGTGGCTACTTTGAAAAATCAAAAATATATTTGGAATTGTTTAACACTTTTTTGGTGACTATGTGATTCCATATGTGTTATATCATAGGTTTGATGTCTTCACTATTATTCTACAATGTAGAAAATAGTACAAATTGAATGAGTAGCTGTGTCCAAACTTTTGACTGGTACTGGAAGTCCAATTCTTTTAAAAATTATTATTGAATGTTTTGCCATCTTCCATAGCTTGAAGACCATACCTTTCTACAGAAACGGAAACTGGTACAAAATACCAAAAAGGTGGACTGCAAGGCTATAATCAACATCGCCCACGTTATTCGCTTTCCTGATTTTAAGGTAAATATGAAAACGTTTTAAGGCCTACAGTTGGTCAAAGTCTAAGGCCGTGTTTACACAGGCAGCCCATTTACAATTATGGGCAAAAGAGCTGATCTGATTGGTGAAAAGATCAATTAGTAGGGAAAAAAGATCAGAATTGGACTGTCTGTGTGAATCAGCCTAACACTGTACATAGTAACAGTAGATATGTAACAAATACCACTTTTTTTTATGTCTAGATTGAGGAAAGTACAGTGTGCTCTAAAAAGGAGGCCTCGCAAACTCTGAAGGCAGCACTAAGTGAAACACCCAGCTCCGTGAAGGCAGAGGTTGTCTACTGCGTCAGGTTCCCCTCCCTCTCTGAGCACAGCTCACATGCAGTTGTTGGCGAGGTAAATATATCTATAGAATCTATATAATAGAGTGTTGGTTAAGTTACCCCCTGACCCCTTTATGATAAACCCATGTGTTCTTTCTCCAACAGGCAGCTTATGTTCGGGAAGCTGTAGATGCCAGGCTGAGAGAGAAGATTGAGCAGCTGACTCTGTCTGGTGTGAGAAAGATGACTGAAATGAAGTGTCATCTGAACACCTTTGTAGTGGAAGAGCTTTTCCATGGAGAGCAGCCCCCTCCACCTACTCGCAGGCGCTATTACCCCACTGACAGTGACATAAGAAATGTCATGTTTAAGACCAAGCAGGCCACCAGAGACTCCAACATTGACCGTCCATACGAAGGTCCATCTGTAAGAGGAAAGAGGTCCTCTAGGAAGCTGCTGCGGTTACGGAGGCAATGTGCAGGATATCTTAAAGAGATCACAGAACTCACTTATCATCTCCAAGAGGAACAGTACGTGACTGAACTGTCTTCACAGCTCAGAAGCGTGTTGCTGGATATGAAGGCCCATGTTCCACAGGATAAAGGCCTTCCACTGACCTTTTCTCCAAGGAAGAGAAAAGCTGAGATGGACATGGACCTCATTCCAACCAAGAGTGCGTCACACCCTTTCACAGACGGGGTAGAACAGCATACAGAGGACATAGTGAGTGTGGATACCTTGTTGGCGTTGAGCCTAGGGCTGAGGACCGAGTGTGTGGGTCCTTCCACAAATTGAGTATATTTTGGGTAGTGTAACTTTTTTTTCAACTAATATTAACACTCTGTTAACACAACTTGATAACCGGGGGGGGGGGGGGGGGGGCAAGAGGGGGATGCAATCTTAGGGCAGGTTAGTGTTGAATCTTGTTCTGGAGGCAGCGCTGCAGAGTGCTCACCAGCTGGCATAGTCATAAAATCTGATTTTAAACCTAATTGTTAACGACACTGCTAACCCTAATTTCTAACCTTTATATTAGCTTTTTGAGCTTCATTTTTGTTTGTATGAATTTTGACAACATACATTCGGAAAGTATTCAGACATCTTCCCTGTTTCCACATTTTGTTACGTTACAGCCTTATTCTAAAATGGATTAAATTTGTTATTTTCCTCATTAATCTACACAATACCCCATAATGACTAAGCAAAAACAGGTATAGAAATGTTAGCAATTTTTTATTATTTTTTAAAAATAAAAATGAAATATTACATTTACACAAGTATTCAGACCCTTTACTCAGTACTTTGTTGAAGCACCTTTGGCAGCGATTACAGCAGAGTCTTCTTGGGTACAAGCTTGGCACACCTGTATTTTGGCAGTTTCTCACATTTCTTCTCTGCAGATCCTCTCAAGCTCTGTCAGGTTGGATGGGGATCGTCGCTGCACAGCTATTTTCAGGTCTTTCCAGAGATGTTCGATCGGATTCAAGTCCGGGCTCTGGCTGGACCACTCAAGAACATTCAGAGACTTGTCCCGAAGCCACTCCTGTGTTGTCTTGGCTGTGTGCTTAGGGTTGTCCTGTTGGAAGGTGAACCTTCGCCCCAGTCTGAGGTCCTGAGCGCTCTGGAGCAGGTTTTCATCAAGGATCTCTCTGTACTTTTCTCAGTTCATCTTTCCCTTGATCCTGACTAGTCTCCTAGTCCCTGCCGCTGAAAAACATCCTCACAGCATGATGCTGCCACCACCATGCTTCAACGTAGGGATGGTGCCAGGTTTCTTCCAGGTGTGATGCTTGGCATTCAGGCCAAAGAGTTCAATCTTGGTTTCATCAGATCAGAGAATCTTGTTTCTCATGGTCTGAGAGTCCTTTAGGTGCCTTTTGGCAAACTCCAAGCAGGCTGTCATGAGTGTGTTATTGAGGAGTGGCTTCCATCTGGCCACTCTACCATGAAGGCCTGATTGGTGGAGTGCTGCAGAGATGGTTGTCCTTCTGGAAGGTTCTCTCATCTCCACAGAGGATCTCTCAAGCTCTGTCAGAGTGACCATCGGGTTCTTGATTCCCTCCCTGACCAAAGCCCTTCTCTCCCAATTACTCAGTTTGGCCGGGCGGCCAGCTCTAGGAAGAGTCTTAGTGGTTCCAAACTTCTTCCATTTTAAGAATAATGGAGGCCACTGTGTTCTTGGGGACCTTCAATGCTTCAGACTTTTTTTGTACCTTTCTCCAGATCTGTGCCTCGACAAAATCCTATCTCGGAGCTCTACAGACAATTCCTTCGACCTCATGGCTTGGTTTTTGCTCTGACATGCACTGTCAACTGTGTGACCTTATATAGACAGGTGTGTGCCTTTCCAAATCATGTCCAATCAATTGAATTTACCATAGCTGGACTCCAATCAAGTTGTAGAAACATCTCAAGGATGATCAATGGAAACAGGATGCACCTGAGCTCAATTTTGAGTCTCATAGCAAAGGATTAGAATATTTATTTTTTGCAAACATTTCTAAAAACCTGTTTTCGCTTTGTCATTTTGAGTTATTGTGTGTAGATTGAAGAGGAACATTTATTTTGTCAATTTTAGAATAAGGCTGTAATGTAACAAAAAAAGTGAAGGGTTCTGAATACTTTCCGAATTCACTGTAGCCAATTTGGACTTTGCAGCTGGTCTATCTAAGGGGAAATGGCTCCGTTCTGCCTCCAGGACAAGAATCATGACAAGCGTCAACCTGCTATCTGAGGTGGGAGGGGTCTGAAATATTGCATAGATGGCTAGCCCACCTTAACTCAAACATGTGAATGTGCTTAATCAGTTTGTAACAAAGGTGTTCATATGCAGCAGTCTTAACCCTCAGCACATACCACTCCTGTACTGTATCAATGTCATGGCTCTTCTATTTGGGGGGTATAATTTTGCAGGCGCAGAGCAGGGTAGTTTGTGTAGTTTGCCACATGTTTCAGTTCAGAGGGATTTGAGAGTAGGAACAGTCTTGGGCCAAAGGGAATCATCCAGAACTGTTGTAAACGTGGGCATGTCCATAACACCAAGGTGCCTCTGTCCTGGTTGCATCCCCAGCAGTCAGGAGAGTTCAGTAGAACCTGTGGATGGTTGTCAACGGAGATAGCCTTGACCGCAGCTCTCTTGCAACGTTCTTATTGGACCTCAGTATGTTTTGCCATTCCTCATCTGTGAAGGATACGTCCATAGGGCTCCCGAGTGGCACAGCGGTCTAAGGCACTGCATCTCAAGTCTTGAAGCTTCACTACAGACACCCTGGTTCGATTCCAGGCTGTATCACAGCGGTCTAAGGCACTGCATCTCAGTGGTTGAGGCGTCACTACAGACACCCTGGTTCGACTCCAGGCTGTATCACAACTGGCTGTGATTGAGAGTCCCATAGGGCGGCGCACAATTGGCCCAGTGTCGTCCGGATTTAGCCGGTGTAGGCAGTCATTGTAAATAAGAATTTGTTCTTAACTGACTTGCCTAGTTAAATAAAGGTTAAATAAAGTATTTTCCCATGCAATCTGATTGGGGACTTAAGGTTGAGTAGAGTATATTATAATATGAGACCTTGTCTCCTTTCCCATAGTGTTCAATGATCTTCATAGAGATATCTGATGGAACGGGTGGTCCAGGGATATCTGATGGAACGGGTGGTCCAGGGATATCTGATGAAACGGGTGGTCCAGGGATATCTGATGGAACGGGTGGTCCAGGGATATCTGATGGAACGGGTGGTCCAGGGATATCTGATGAAACGGGTGGTCAAGGGATATCTGATGAAACGGGTGGTCCAGGGATATCTGATGGAACGGGTGGTCCAGGGATATCTGATGGAACGGGTGGTCCAGGGATATCTGATGAAACGGGTGGTCCAGGGATATCTGATGAAACGGGTGGTCCAGGGATATCTGATGAAACGGGTGGTCCAGGGATATCTGATGAAACGGGTGGTCCAGGGATATCTGATGGAACGGGTGGTCCAGGGATATCTGATGAAACGGGTGGTCCAGGCTCCAGGGATATCTGATGAAATGGGTGGTCCAGGAATATCTGATGAAACAGGTTGTCCAGGCCCACGGGATATCTGATGAAATGGGTGGTCCAGGCCCCAGGGATATCTGATGAAATGGGTGGTCCGGGCCCCAGGGATATCTGATGAAATGGGTGGTCCAGGCCCCAGGGATATCTGATGAAATGGGTAGTCCAGGCCCCAGGGATATCTGATGAAATGGGTAGTCCAGGCCCCAGGGATATCTGATGAAATGGGTAGTCCAGGCCCCAGGGATATCTGATGAAATGGGTAGTCCAGGCCCCAGGGATACCACTCCTGTACTGTATCAATGTCATGGCTGATGGAACGGGTGGTCCAGGCCGCCGGGCATAGCGTGTGCCTTAGCTGTAGGTGTTTCCAGAAGTACAGTGTCTCTGTGTGGACCGTAACAGGGTTGAAGTTTTATCTTAAATCAGCCCAAAAATCTGCCAATTTCAAAAAGTTCTGTGAAACGGTATTACTCGTAGATTTTGAAAGTAAAAATCTAAAATCAAATGCAATTGTTTGTCTGCATGCATTGTAAAAAAAACAATGCAGATATGGGAGTAAACCTATTTTGGGTTAAGACAAGTAACTATGAGTAAGAGCCAACATCCAAAACCTATTTCTCCTCAGGAGACTGAAAAGATTTGGCATGGGTCCTCAGATCCTCAAAAGGTTTTACAGCTGCACCATCGAGAGCATCCTGACAGGTGGCATCACTGCCTTGTATGGCAACTGCTCAGCCTCCGACTGCTAGGCACTACAGAGGGTAGTGCGTACGGCCCAGTACATCACCGGGGCCAAGCTTCGTGCCATCCAGGACCTCTATACCAGGCGGTGTCAGAGGAAGGCCCTAAAAATTGTCAAACACTCCAGCCACCCAAGTCATAGACTTTTCTCTGTTCTCTCTGCTACAGCACCGGCAAGGTTGTAACCCCCCTCCCCCCACGCTGCTGCTACTCTCTGTTATTATCTATGCATAGCCACTTTAATATCCCTATCTGCATGTACATAATTACCTCAATTACCTCGACACCGGTGCCCCCACACATTGACTCTGAACCGGTACCCCCTGTATATAGCCCCGCTATTGTTATTTACTGCTGCTCTTTAATTATTTGTTTTTCTTAAAAATGCATTGTTGGTTAAGGGGCTTGTAAGTAAGAATTTTACTGTAAGGTCAACTACACCTGTTGTATTCGGCGTATGTGACTAATAAAATTTGATTTGAACATCAGCTTGCAAGCTGAGATGGAATATGAATTCCTTCTGACAGAACAGTGTGTAGCACAGGAGGGGTCTGAAATCTGAGTTTTTGAAGGTTTACAAAAGGAGTTCCCCAGGGCTCAATGTTAGGTCCGATCTTTTTTTTACACTGTATATAAATGATACAGGGATGACTGTTGACCGCAAATCTTCATCTGTATGCTGATGACACCACGATGCTGTTCAAAAGCAACTTTTTTTCCAATTGAAACTTGTGCTTTTAATGCAAAGCAAGAGTAAATGAATGGGTTTCTCTTCTCTGAAAGTAGACCGGTGGAATCACTTTCAGATTTTAACTCTAAAAGGCCAGCAAATTGATAGTGTTACCTTGTAAGTAACTTGGGATTTGGTTCGATGAAAAGCTGAATTTTAAACGGCACATTTTAATAACTTGACCAAGAAACTGAAGTTGAAATTAGGTTTTTATTTTCAAGGAACAAATCTTGTTTTTCAATGTCAGTCAGAAAGGATCTTATTCAAAGCACCTTTTTTTTTAAACTCTGTGCTGAATTATGGTGATATTGTCTTCATGCAGGCCTCAGCAAGAAGGCCTACTTTAACTTTGAATACAGTGCTTAATGGTCAGGGCCGGATTAATGTAGGGGTTTACTGGGGCTGAAACCCCTTGGCCCAAGGTGGGGGGCCCAAGAGGCAGCAAAACACAATCCATTCTATATTATGTACTGGCGCCTACGATTTCTTAATCTGGCCCTGATTATGGTGGTTTTAAGACGGGGTTTCACAAAGTCGATTCTGTCCCCCCTCTGCTTTAAGATGCATCACCAATGCAAGATCCCTCACCCTTCACTGTGAGTTGTATGCCTTGGTGTAATGGACTGTTCCATCCACCAGGAGGCGAAAGCACTGGTAGCATTGATAGGACAACTCCCTGTGTATCTCTTTGTTCCTTACTGACCAGATTAGTCACTCGTGCCCCGTTGACTTGCTAGTCGGAACTAGGAAACTGATTTATTTCCGACTTACTGATTCGTTGAATGCAGCACTTGTATAACTACAACCAGTTAGCAAGTCTGAAATTCAGAGTTTCCTAGTTCCGACTACCACAAACACGGCATCAATACAATCTTGGTTCACAGTCTCTGTTGTCCTTGTCTGTTCCTCAGGCTAGAACTGACCTGTCCTTGTCTGTTCCTCAGGCTAGAACTGACCTGTCCTTGTCTGTTCCTCAGGCTAGAACTGACCTGTCCTTGTCTGTTCCTCAGGCTAGAACTGAGATGGGGAAAACCAATATTTTTCCCATAATTCCCCTTCATCCTTGAACATTCTTCAAAATATATTAAAGTCAGTCTATTTTTAACACTCTGATCGAAGTCAATGTTTTTGATGGCCTCAGTTTTTCATCTGTATCTGTAACTTGTGATACTTTGTATTTTGTGTGTATTTTATTATGTATATTTTTTAATTTTATGGACATGCTGCTATTTCCCTGTTTTGCCGTCTTGGTCGTCCTTTGCAAAAGAGGTTTCTAGCAGCAATGGATCTTAGGCGTACCTGGTTAAATAAATAAAACACTGCATTTAGAACGGTTGGTTTTATTCTAGATAATAAATAACCACATCATTAATTGATCACTAGATGACAAATACGTGTAGCGGTAGGTATATAAATACGTGTTGCGGTAGGTACATAAATACGTGTTGCGGTAGGTATATAAATACGTGTTGCGGTAGGTATATAAATACGTGTTGCGGTAGGTATATAAATACGTGTTGCGGTAGGTACATAAATACGTGTTGCGGTAGGTATATAAATACGTGTTGCGGTAGGTATATAAATACGTGTCGCGGTAGGTATATAAATACGTGTCGCGGTAGGTATATAAATACGTGTCGCGGTAGGTATATAAATACGTGTTGCGGTAGGTATATAAATACGTGTTGCGGTAGGTATATGAATACGTGTTGCGGTAGGTATATAAATACGTGTTGCGGTAGGTATATAAATACGTGTTGCGGTAGGTATATAAATACGTGTCGCGGTAGGTATATAAATACGTGTTGCGGTAGGTACATAAATACGTGTTGCGGTAGGTACATAAATACGTGTTGCGGTAGGTACATAAATACGTGTTGCGGTAGGTATACAAATACGTGTTGCGGTAGGTACATAAATACGTGTTGCGGTAGGTATACAAATACGTGTTGCGGTAGGTATACGAATACGTGTTGCGGTAGGTATACAAATACGTGTTGCGGTAGGTATACGAATACGTGTTGCGGTAGGTATATGAATACGTGTCGCGGTAGGTATATGAATACGTGTCGCGGTAGGTATATGAATACGTGTCGCGGTAGGTATATAAATACGTGTTGCAGGAAGGTATATGAATACGTGTCGCGGTAGGTATATGAATACGTGTCGCGGTAGGTATATGAATACGTGTCGCGGTAGGTATATGAATACGTGTCGCGGTAGGTATATGAATACGTGTCGCGGTAGGTATATGAATACGTGTCGCGGTAGGTATATGAATACGTGTCGCGGTAGGTATATAAATACGTGTCGCGGTAGGTACATAAATACGTGTTGCGGTAGGTATATAAATACGTGTTGCAGGAAGGTATATAAATACGTGTTGCGGTAGGTACATAAATACGTGTTGCGGTAGGTACATAAATACGTGTAGCGGTAGGTATATAAATACGTGTAGCGGTAGGTATATAAATACGTGTCGCGGTAGGTATATAAATACGTGTCGCGGTAGGTATATAAATACGTGTTGCGGTAGGTATATAAATACGTGTCGCGGTAGGTATATAAATACGTGTTGCGGTAGGTATATAAATACGTGTAGCGGTAGGTATATAAATACGTGTTGCGGTAGGTATATAAATACGTGTCGCGGTAGGTATATAAATACGTGTTGCGGTAGGTATATAAATACGTGTTGCAGGAAGGTATATAAATACGTGTTGCGGTAGGTATATAAATACGTGTAGCGGTAGGTATACAAATACGTGTTGCGGTAGGTATACAAATACGTGTTGCGGTAGGTATATAAATACGTGCCTTGAAATAAATACGTGTCGGTATGTCGGGACCACGGATTTACGTTTCTACTGTTGTGGCTAGGTGGTGTAGGCCTTTAGCTCAATGGTACGCAGCATCATCTGGATATATTTTTTAACCTTTATTTAACTTGGCAAGTCAGTTTAAGAACAAATTCTTATTTACAATGACGGCCTACCCCGGCCAAACCCGGACGACGCTGGGCCAATTGTGCACCTCCCTATGGGACTCCCAATCACGGCCGGTTGTGATACAGCCTGGAATGGAACCAGGGTCTATAGTGACTCCTCTAGCACTGGGATGCAGAGCCTTAGACCGCTGTGATACAGCCTGGAATGGAACCAGGGTCTGTAGTGACGCCTCTAGCACTGGGATGCAGAGCCTTAGACCGCTGTGCCACTCGGGAGCCCTTAAATATGTGTGCAACAAAAGTTTAACATTCAACTTCTGCTACCATTTCTGTCACGCTGTCTTTGCATACCGTATTTCTGTCAAGCTGTCTTTGCATACCGTTTGATGCATATGTTAGATAAATCCAATGTGTGCACCACACAGAACGCACTGCAACTGCCTCTGCAATGCAACGCTGCAAGGCAAACACAGCGTTCCATTGGACATGAATGTACTTCTGGTATACCTAAACGCAAATACGCTGTTGCTGTGATCGAGGAGTGCTTCTATCATAATCCAGAAGGTGTATGCTCATGCACAGCAATGTTCTAGAATATCGGACTGTTGTATTTAATACTTTTCAAATTCTCAGTTTAGCTCAAGCAGTTTCTCCTACTGTCAACACATTCAAATGAATAGGGGACAGGTAGTTCCTACTGGAGCTGAGTTGTTTGGGAATTGTGGGGAGGTGCACGTTCACGCCTCGATCACAGCGACAGTGTCATTGCCTTTTGGTACACCAGAAGTACATTCATTTCCAATGGAACGCTGTGTTAGCCTTGCAGCATTGCGTTGCAGAGGCAGTTGCAGTGTGTTCTGTGTGGTGCATACGTTGGATCTATTGAACGTAAGCGTCAAACTGTGTAGACGGCTTGACAGAAAGAGCAGTAGGTGAATGTTGAACTTTTGTTGCCTGTATATCTAGATTATGCTGCGTACTATTTTGCGCATTAACGCTGTCGGTGTGATCAAGGCGTCAGTCTGCCCCCCCCCCATAGTTGTCTCAGAACTGCAGAGCTACGTCAACAATGGGAAACCGAATTATTTTAACCTGTAAAGTGAATTATCCTAACCTGATACGTAAACAGACCATCAGTCCCATCATACCATCATGCTGCGTTCAAGATAACTGGGAACTTTGAAATCGCCAACCTCTAACCTTACTTTACTAACTTTATCTCTGACAGGGAAAATTTGTTTTTAACAGTCATCCAGCTCAAGTCGAAAACCCTCTGACCTGAAGGTCATTGAAATCAGGATTTGACCTCAGTTTTTTTCTGAATTCCCAGTTGTCCTGAAACAACAATTGTCTATTAAATTGATAAGATATTGAGTGACCGCTCTAACAATGGAAATGCATGTCCCCCAAGATGGAAGGCAGGCTGGAGGAGGTGAGATCAGGTGAGACCGTTCTAGCCAAAGAGAGGGCAGGTACGCTGTGAACAACAGGCCGTTGAGATAGATACAGGACTCATTCTTGTATCTGCCATTTTTAGCTCATATCTCCATTTTAAAGTAGTACATTTTTCTTCTTCATTGGATAATTGCTCCCAACTCATAGGAATCCCCACCCTACTTTAAAATTGTGAAACTGGATGCCCTTATGCTAAAACGGTTTATTCCCATGAGTTCTCTATCTCTATGACAACAGTCACAACTCAGATATAACAGGTGTGTAGTGCTGGAGGAGGCAGGTAGGTGCACTCCCTCACTTTTTTTCAGTTCGATAATACACCGAAAATGTATTCAGATTCGAAATATATTTAAATACGACAAAAATTCCATGAACAACGATTGAATGACCAACCAAATAAATACGTTGGCTACAGCAACCTACAGGTCTTCTCTCTGGTGGTGGCAAGAAAGACGAGGAACGGCTCTGCATCTCAACAATAGCCAATATAGGCTAGATATCCCAAGCAGGGCTACAGCAACTTCCAGAGAGGATCAGGCTCCTTGGGCTTTGCTGTGGCCGCTCAGGATTGGGTGTCCTCGGGGAGAACGATGTAACTGTAACCAAGTGGTAACATATCGTTTTGGGTTCCACTGTGCAAGAGGGGTCGATGGAGTTTTATGAATATCAAAGCAGACACGGGAATGTAGTTTTTTTTTTGTTTTACGTTTTGATTGGCCAAAGTTCTCGAAGTCCTCCAAAATCAAATCAAATGTTATTGGTCAAATACACATGGTTAGCAGATGTTATTGCGAGTGTAGCGAAATGGGCCTTTTGCATTGCACACATGTAGCCTGCATTTCTAGCTTGGTATGTCAGGGTGGGAAATGTGAATTGGCCCAAGTTGGAGGGTAATAATGCATTTAGGTTCTAGTTTATTGAGATGCGTGAATACACCACACCAAAATATAGATTTTATGACTGTTTTAAAACGAATTTCCTGCAATTCCAGGTAGTAATGATTTATGTTCACTACTTAGTCAATTGATTTGATGATTACGTCTATGAAAATAAATGAGATGATAGTTAACCTCTGTCTTTTTCTTTTATTCTGTAATGGGGTATATTGTAACCATGTGTTCAAGCTAATCAAATAAAAATTGATTTCGCGCTGACCTTTTAGATCCACGAAGGGCGCTCCAATCCTTTAAAATAACCCTCAACATCAGCTGCCTTACGGCTAATAGTCCTGCTCATCACTTATTAATACAAATAAACAGATTATCACTTCTCACAAAGGTGCTCGTTTAGTAAAGTTAGATCAACGCGGGAATCAATGTCTTGCAAAATCACAATGATTAATTAATAGCCTATTTTACTTAACAGAACCACATATAATAGCGTTGCATAGTAGGCCTGTTAGTGTTTCACCAAAAACACCCTCATTTCTATTGAGATTTTAGGATGGTTAACTGAAGCTGAATAGTGGGAAAATATATAATGTGTCCAAACTCAAAAGAGCCACTGGGCAGGATATATACGCTTTGATTTAAACTAAAATACAAGAAAGGCTAATAGTTAGTTAACACCACCTGCTGTAATTCGCTCACGAAACAGTCATTCAAGAAGATAGAAATTCATATTCCCATGAAACGGATTTGAGATCAATCAAACGATTGGCATGCAGATGCCGTTTCACCGGAAAAACCTGAAGAATTACGATTCACGATGGACAGGGATGACGGCCTATTTGTTTATTGAGTATGTCTAACTTGGTGTGTATTAACAATAGAAAAGTTCTTGAGACAATATGTGTGGGCCTAGTCAGACGTTGCTAATGGAGGATGCATTTTATGCGTATCCTATAACAGGGCTCACCATCCCTGCTTCTGGAGAGTTACCTTCCTGTAGGTTTCCATTCCAACCCTAATCTAGCGCACCTGATTCTAATAATTTGCTGGTTTATAAGATTAATCAGGTTATTTTATTTATTTTTATTTAACCTTTATTTAACTAGGCAAGTCAGTTATGCATTCACCCCGGCCAAACCATAACCAGGACGAGGCTGGGCCAATTGCGCGCCGCCCTATGAGACTCCCAATCATGGCCGGTTGTGAGAAAGCCTGGAATCGAACCAAGGTCTGTAATGACCCCTGTAGCACTGCGTCACTCGGGAGCACCAGGCTAGTTTCAACTGGGGTAACAGTGAATCCTTACAGCACGGTAGAGCACCAGGGTTGGAGAGCCCTGTAATGATAGGCTACATCTGTCGGTACAAACTTTGATTGGGGAAATGATGACGTCTTTACATATTTTTTTGGGGGGGCTCCCTCACCTAAAAAAAATAGCACTAGATATAAAGTGTTTTTTTCCCCCGAAGTTGCCACGTGCGTTCACTCATATCAGTGCATTTGTAAATACCAAACCATTACAAAACCTTATTATATCATATAAGCCTCACGTAGCAAATTAGAAATTACACATTTTGTTTACCAAATTCGACACTCATTGACCTCCTTACAAACATTTTCTTGGACAGATTTTGTGCGGAGTGAAACCTCTCGCTTCGCCTCTTCCTCTCTGCTTGAAAGCGCATTTGATTTAACCGACCTCGTAGGCAAATCATGAACGCGATTGGCCATTCATCGCCCTACACACTTGATTGACAGTATAGCCGACCAATGGTGAGCGGTTAAACTATCGCGGTGGTTGGAGGATTAGCGATGAGTCTTCTTTGGACAAAAGAGATATATATGCAGCCTTCGCATTGTTCTATGTGGTAACTTTGTTACTACTTTCGGCCAAGGAATGAGCTATGTAACAACATTTGCTGGATACTTTTGTTCCGTTTTGTAGCTCTGTTATAAAGGTACCGTCATCTTTCGGCACTGTTGGAGCACCGGCTGCTAGCCACCGCAAGCAATCCTAGGTAGGTTAGTATTAACTGTCAATTTACTGGGATTTAAATCGCGATTGTAACATGAATTTATGACAGACTCGTTCGATAGTTCGTTGTATAGGCAAATGATGCTGTCTGCACATATACATTTGTAACTGCATTTTGCCAATTCTGACTCTGGTTGCGTTATTGTAAAATTGGCAGAAAATAAATGCCAGAGCATAGCTACTTATTTTGACCAGAGACTACATATTGCAAGCATAGCAATCTAACGTTATCCAGTTGACACTGCTTGTCACTGGTGTGAAGGCGAGAATACACTTCCCCTTTTGTATTCTGACCAAAGTGCAGTCTCTTTTGCTTGCTGCCTTGTTTGCTTGTTACCAAACATCAGTTAGCAAATACTTGAATGTACAAGTTCAGATATTGTTTAAATCTTACAAACACTGCTTTTAAGACTTTGGTTATGAGTAGAATGGCAATAGCTACAAAATAAACAAGTCATATTCCAAATTGGTCTATTTTCTTTGTTTGATTAAACATGATATATTCATGTTCTGTTAAAATCTCCAACCCGGCACAGCCAGAAGAGGACTGGCCACCCCTCAGAGCCTGGTTCCTCTCTAGGTTATAATCTCCACCCCGACACAGCCAGAAGAGGACTGGCCACCCCTCAGAGCCTGGTTCCTCTCTAGGTTATAATCTCCACCCCGACACAGCCAGAAGAGGACTGGCCAACCCTCAGAGCCTGGTTCCTCTCTAGGTTTCTTCCTAAGTTCTGGCCTTTCTAGGGAGTTTTTCTTAGCCACCGTGCTTCTACATCTGCATTGTTTGGTGGTTTAGGCTGGGTTTCTGTACAGCACTTTGACATTGGCTAATGTAAAAAGGGCTTTATAAATCAAATTGATGTTCATTAAGCCTTGTCGTCCTACTTTTCTTTGAGTTCCTATAGTTTGACAGCCAGCCTATTGTCATCAGTTGACACTGACAGCCCACTCCTTAGCTAGCTAGGTGATGGCTTACTTATGTCGTTGTAGTTTGCACTAAACTCCTGTAACCCTTTTCTGCTGTCCTTTCTTGCCTGAAGCACATTGTTGACTTGGAAATGATGAATAGAGAACTCTTTATCTCTTTTGGAAGAAAGAGTATCAACACTGTTGATCATCTAAGTTTAGCCTACTGACTCGCACCTATTTACTGACACACCTTCTATTAACGGACGCTCATCTTCTATTTACTGACTCTCGCCTTCCTTCCTTCTATTTACTGACTCTGGCCTTTCTTACTTCTATTTACTGACTCTGGCCTTTCTTACTTCTATTTACTGACTCTGGCCTTCCTTCCTTCTATTTACTGACTCTGGCCTTTCTTACTTCTATTTACTGGCTCACCTTCTATTTACTGACTCACCTTCTATTTACTGACTCTCGCCTTCCTTCCTTCCTTCTATTTACTGACTCTTGCCTTCCTTCCTTCCTTCTATTTACTGACTCTTGCCTTCCTTCCTTCCTTCTATTTACTGACTCTCGCCTTCCTTCTATTTACTGACTCACCTTCTATTAACAGACGCTCACCTTCTATTTACTGGCTCACCTTCTATTTACTGACTCACCTTCTATTTACTGACTCACCTTCTATTAACAGACGCTCACCTTCTATTAACAGACGCTCACCTTCTATTAACAGACGCTCACCTTCTATTTACTGGCTCACCTTCTATTTACTGGCTCACCTTCTATTTACTGACTCTTGACTTCCTTACTTCCTTCTATTTACTGACTCTTGACTTACTTACTTCCTTCTATTTACTGACTCTTGCCTTACTTACTTCCTTCTATTTACTGACTCTTGCCTTACTTACTTCCTTCTATTTACTGACTCTTGCCTTACTTACTTCCTTCTATTTACTGACTCTTGCCTTACTTACTTCCTTCTATTTACTGACTCTCGCCTTACTTCCCTCCTTCCTTCCTTCCATTTACTGACTCAGTGAGAACTGTAAGAGAGGAGATCGGGGAGAGAAGAGTGACCAGTGGTGTGGGCAGAGATGGGAGAACCAGAGTCCCTTAAGTTTGTCTCTCTGGAGGAGGAGGTGGACTACTGGAAGGAACTGGCGACCAAGCACCAACAGAGGTACACACACACACACATACACACACACACACACACATACACACACACATACACACACACATACACACACACACACACACACACACACACACAGAGAAAGGAGCAGTCTGCCAGGCCCCAGCAGAGGTACCCACAGGTATCTGCTTAAACCGTAGTGTCCTCTCTTACTCCACGACCACCATCTTGACGCCTAACCTCTCCCAGGGCTGAGGAGGCACAGGAGGAGCTGCAGGAGTTCCAGCAGATGAGTCGTGACTACGAGGTGGAACTGGAGACTGAACTCAAGCAGTGTGAGACACAGAACCGAGAACTCGTCACACAGAACAACAGGCTACACATGGAACTGGAGAACTACAAGGTATGAAGGGAGAGCAGGTTATCGCTTGACCTGAGGGTGGAGTTATGGAGGGAGAGCAGGTTATCGCTTGACCAGAGGGTGGAGTTATGGAGGGAGAGCAGGTTATCGCTTGACCTGAGGGTAGAGTTATGGAGTAAGAGCAGGTTATCGCTTGACCTGAGGGTGGAGTTATGGAGGAAGAGCAGGTTATCGCTTGACCTGAGGGTGGAGTTATGGAGGGAGAGCAGGTTATCGCTTGACCTGAGGGTAGAGTTATGGAGTAAGAGCAGGTTATCGCTTGACCTGAGGGTGGAGTTATGGAGTAAGAGCAGGTTATCGCTTGACCTGAGGGTAGAGTTATGGAGGGAGAGCAGGTTATCGCTTGACCTGAGGGTGGAGTTATGGAGGGAGAGCAGGTTATCGCTTGACCTGAGGGTAGAGTTATGGAGGAAGAGCAGTTCCTTGAGATAAGGAGGGGCATTGTTATGAATCAAATCAAAGTTTATTTGTCACGTGCACTGAATACAACAGGTATTACAGTGAAATGCTTAGTTACAGGCTCTAACCAACAGTGCAAAAAAGGTATTAGGTGAACAATAGGTAAGTAAAGAAACAAAACAACAGTACAAAGACAGGCTATATACAGTAGCGAGGCTACATACAGACACCGGTTAGTCAGGCTGATTGAGGTAGTATGTAGATATGGTTAAAGTGACTATGCATATATGATGAACAGAGAGTAGCAGTAACGTAAAAGGGGTTGGTGGGTGGCGGGACACAATGCAGATAACCCGGTTAGCCAATGTGCGGGAGCACTGGTTGGTCGGCCCAATTGAGGTAGTATGTACATGAATGTATAGTTAAAGTGACTATGCATATATGATAAACAGAGTAGCAGCAGCGTAAAAAGAGGGATTGGGGAGGGGTACACAATGCAAATAGTCCGGGTAGCCATTTGATTACCTGTTCAGGAGTCTTATGGCTTGGGGGTAAAAACTGTTGAGAAGCCTTTTTGTCCTAGACTTGGACTCCGGTACCGCTTGCCATGCAGTAGTAGAGAGAACAGTCTATGACTGGGGTGGCTGGAGTCTGACAATTTTTAGGGCCTTCCTCTGACACCGCCTGGTGTAGAGGTCCTGGATGGCAGGCAGCTTAGCCCCAGTGATGTACTGGGCCATACGCACTACCCTCTGTTGCGCCTTGCAGTCAGAGGCCGAGCAATTGCCGTACCAGGCAGTGATGCAATCAGTCAGGATGCTCTCGATGTTGCAGCTGTAGAACCTTTTGAGGATCTCAGGACCCATGCCAAATCTAATTTAGTTTCCTGAGGGGGGATAGGCTTTGTCGTGCCCTCTTCACGACTGTCTTGGTGTGTTTGGACCATTCTAGTTTGTTGTTGATGTGGACACCAAGGAACTTGAAGCTCTCAACCTGCTCCACTACAGCCCCGTCGATGAGAATGGGGGCATGCTCGGTCCTCCTTTTCCTATAGTCCACAATAATCTCCTTAGTCTTGGTTACGTTGAGGGATAGGTTGTTATTCTGGCACCACCCGGCCAGGTCTCTGACTTCCTCCCTATAGGCTGTCTCGTTGTTGTCGGTGATCAGGCCTACCACTGTTGTGTCGTCTGCAAACCTAATGATGGTGTTGGAGTCATGCCTGGCCATGCAGTCATGGGTGAACAGGGAGTACAGGAGGGGACTGAGCATGCACCCCTGGGGAGCTCCAGTGTTGAGGATCAGTGTGGCAGATGTGTTGCTACCTACCCTCACCGCCTGGGGGCGGCCCGTCAGGAAGTCCAGGATCCAGTTGCAGAGGGAGGTGTTTAGTCCCAGTGTCCTTAGCTTAGTGATGAGTCAGCAGGAGGGTTTTGAATTCAATCTGGAATTAGATTGGGAGCCAGTACAGAGATTCCAGGATGGAGGTGATGTGATGGTGTTTCCTCACTCTCATCAGGATCCTGACAGAGCTGTTCTGGATGTACTGGAGCTCCTGGAGACTCCTGCCAGGGATCCTGGTGAAGACTGTGTTGTAGTAGTCCTGGAGACTCCTGCCAGGGATCCAGGTGAAGACTGTGTTGTAGTAGTCCTGGAGACCCCTGCCAGGGATCCTGGTGAAGACTGTGTTGTAGTAGTCCTGGAGACTCCTGCCAGGGATCCTGGTGAAGACTGTGTTGTAGTAGTCCTGGAGACTCCTGCCAGAGATCCTGGTGAAGACTGTGTTGTAGTAGTCCTGGAGACTCCTGCCAGGTATCCAGGTGAAGACTGTGTTGTAGTAGTCCTGGAGACCCCTGCCAGGGATCCTGGTGAAGACTGTGTTGTAGTAGTCCTGGAGACTCCTGCCAGGGATCCTGGTGAAGACTGTGTTGTAGTAGTCCTGGAGACTCCTGCCAGGGAACCAGGTGAAGGGTGTATTGTAGTAGTCCAGCCTTGAGGAGATAAAGGCATGGACCAGCTTCTCTGCATCAGACTGAGTGAGGGGGTGGGACTGAGTTTGGTCAATGTTCTTGAGGTGATAGATTGACGTTCTACACTTTTGTTTGATGCGGCTGTCAAAGGTCAGGGAGGAATGGAGCTATACACCCAGACTGGAACCTGAGGGGGGACAGAGGGATGTTCTGTCCTGTAATGGTGAGGTGTGTTATTGGTGCCTGCTGGACCTGGTGTTGGCTGCCAACTAGTAGGGCTTCTGTTTTGCTGCTGTTCAGTTGAAGGACGTTTTGCTGCATCCATGCCCTCCTCTCGTCAAGGCAGGTGTTCAGACGAGCACATGCATCAGAGGGACTTGGGGGCAGTTGACGCCTACAGCTGGGTGTCAACAGCATAGCAGTGGAAGGAGATTCCACACAACCCAAGGGGGAGCATGTACTGGATGGGTCCAAGAACAGATCCATGTGGGACACCGCAGGTGATGTGGTGGGTCTGGGACCTGGACCCACCTAGCGACATGTACTCAGTCCTGTCTGAGAGGTAGGAGTGGAACCAGCTCAGAGCTGGTCCAGACAGTCCAATGGTGTCCCGGAGGCATTTCAGGAGGGCGGGGTGGTCGACCGTGTCAAGAGCTGCACGCAAGTCCAGGAGGATCCGGAGACTGGGAGCTGGCATCAGCCGCCATCAGCAGGTCGTTGGTGAGTCTGAGTAGGGCCGTTTTTCAGTGCTGTGGGCTGGCTGGAAACGGGACTGGAACTTCTCAAATGGGTGGTTCTGACTGAGATGGCCTTGAAGCTGTACATCAACCACTTTTTTTCCAACACCTTAGAAAGGGGAAGTTGGATATTGGCCTGTAATTGGCCAGCACTTCTGGATCCAGGGCGGGCTTCAGAAGGGGGCTGTTGACCTTGTTCTTAAAAGGATGGTGAGGCCCAAGTTTCTAAGACTCTCCAGGATGCAGCCAATGGATTTAGTTTTTTTCAGTTCTGGATGTGACGACCCTCCCCCTCTGTCTGCTGAATTCTTTCTCTTTGCTCTTGTTATCCTTAATAGGATGTTGGTGGGCGGAGCTGGGAGGGTCATCAGTGAAATGGGACACATCTGGGCCCGGGTGTGTCCCGGGGATAAATACACCTTTCTCCCCATACATCGAGGAGACTTCTCTCCACGCAGACACACTGTTATGTTTTGGTTGTGGCATTTTGTGGTTAGTTTGTTTTTGGCACCTCTCAACACCCATCATTATCACCATCTATGCAGGCAACCACTCACTTACACCACTAACTGACTACACACTCCATTGTTAACTGTATATAGTTCACTCTATTATTTCCACGTTGTTTCCCTATTTGTTATGGGCTAGGAGCCGGTTCGTGACATAGAGTTTAACAGGGAGCTGAGTGAGCGAATGTGATGTCCTGTATTTTTATGGGGGCGTGGAGGGTCAAGCACACTGGTCAGGGATTGGTTGTAGAACTCCACAATTTTGTCCACTGACAGGCTAGCTGGGTCAACATTTTTTTTCTAGTTCTGGCAACGTATGCTTGGACTTGGTTAGAGGGGAAAGGAATGTCAAGTCCAGTGAGACAACCTTGTGGTCAGGCACACCGAGATCATAGACCTGCGTGTTGTTGATGGGGTCACTGAGGACCAGGTCAAGTGTGTGCCCACGGGGGGGGGGGGCGCATCAACAAGTTGACCTGTCAACTTCAGGTCAAGACTGTCCATCAAGCTCAGCAGCAGAGTGACACGAGGGAGAGTCAACGTGGATATTGAGTTTGGCTGTTACGGGCAAGACATTCCAAAGAGCACAGTTCAGGCAGGAAGGGACCGTTTTCAATGTTCGACAACGTTTTGCTACTGAACGTGGCCCGGGTCTGTCTGATGCAATGCCTGCAGTCCCAGTTGTATTTGAATAGGTATTTTCCTATCAGCCAGCTGACAGTTTGGGCCAGTGTTTATGAGCCTGCTATCTCTGAGGATGATAGGGAGGCTGCTAGTCTAGAGAGCTCTCCATGGGACAGGTGTGTGTGTGTGTGTTTGTATGTGTGTGTTTATATGTATGTGTGTGTATGTGTGTGTGTGTGTGTTTATATGTATGTGTGTGTGTGTGTGTGTGTGTGATTATATTCATCACAAGAGGTGTGCACTCCAGACCTCCCGAGGCAGAGAAGAGATTCAGCAGTTTTATAACTCATTTCATGTAATTTTGCCACGAGGCAGAGAACAATCAGCAGTTTACCGCTAATTTCTTGCTATCGTACACATTTTGCCGTTGGGTGGAGAGAAATGTTTGCTGTTTTTAATATGATATCTGAGTGAGACTGACTAGCAAAATCAATGGGGGCCCCCGGTCAGTAATTAGACCTTGATTACTACACGTTTAGATAGCTGGTTGCTAGACTAACTTACAATACAAAAATAAATACATGTAGCTGACAGGCTAATTGAGGGACTGTCGGTTGGTAGGTTTCCATCCAATGGATGACAGTCTGTCAGTATTTTTAATTATTTTATTACTGAAACTTCCTCTTTCCATCACAGCTGTCAGGATTTTTTAGATATTCTTTTCTTCGTTATGACTATTTGCATAGCTGTGGATGGAAATGGGGGGATACCTAGTCAGTTGTACAACTGAATACATTCAACTGAAATGTGTCTTCCTCATGTAACCCTCTGAATCAGAGGTACGGGGGCGTTAGTGCATGCCTGGCTGTGCTTGAGGTGACGTCACTTTGGAACCGCTGACGATGTCTGACTCTCACTTCCTGATGGATGTACTTCCTGTGACACGCTGCCAGCGGTTGAGTCAGACAGGAAGTTACAAAAGCTATAGCATCCTGTCTATATCTCTTACCAAACCTAGGCTGTGTGTGAAAAAGGTACTAGCTGTCAAAATTCTTGTTTCCTCTCAGAGCTCATTAGAGGAGGGAGGGACATTGTATCCCCTCCTCCAATGAGCTTTGAGAGAAATTGAGGAAGCAAAGATTAGACTCTGCAGGCCCATTAGACTGACATGGCTACTGGATAACGTGAGTATTTGCATGCAGAGATAATTGAGATGGTGCAGAAATTTAAGTGAGCTCGTCTTGTCATCTGGTCATTTCCCTAACAGACTGTCAGGTCAGGCTGAACTGCTGGCTGGTATCTGTCTTTGCTGGGAACACTTGACTGTATATTTCATATACCCTGTGTATCTGAAGAGATATTCTGGGTTGTCTTGATGAATATGGCCTAACTATCACCCTGTGGTTGTTGTAGTACACTACCATCACCCTGTGGTGAACAACACAGGAGTCGACTTAAGTCTTATAAAGATACTATTTATGCGTCTGATTTCCCCATATAGTGTACTGCTATAGAACAGGGCCCATACTCCTAGGTTCTGCATTTGAAACGCATAGATTAGCCTCGAACAAACACCTGATTCGACTCATTGAGGGCTTGGTGATTAGTTGATAAGTTGGGAGGAGTTGAGAAACACTGTTGGGGGTACTGGAGGAGTTGGGGGTACTGGAGGAGTTGGGGGTACTGGAGGAGTTGGGGGTACTGGAGGAGTTGGGGGTACTGGAGGAGTTGAGAAACACAACAGTGTACTACTGTTGACCACTTCTACCCCGTACCCCCTCCAGGAGAAGTATGAAAGGCAGCACTCGGAGGTGTACCGTCAGATCTCTACTCTGGAAGAAGACCTGGCTGAGACCACGGCCATCAGAGACCAGCTCCATAAATACATCAGAGAGCTGGAGCAGGCTAACGATGACCTGGAGAGATCCAAGAGGTGAGAGGGAGGTGGATGTAACTGGAGCAGGCTAACGATGACCTGGAGAGATCCAAGAGGTGAGAGGGAGAGGGGGGGATGTTACTGGAGCAGGCTAACGATGACCTGGAGAGATCCAAGAGGTGAGAGGGAGGTGGATGTAACTGGAGCAGGCGAACGATGACCTGGAGAGATCCAAGAGGTGAGAGGTAGGGGGGTGTAACTGGAGCAGGCGAACGATGACCTGGAGAGATCCAAGAGGTGAGAGGGAGGGGGGTGTAACTGGAGCAGGCGAATGATGACCTGGAGAGATCCAAGAGGTGAGAGGGAGGGGGGTGTTACTGGAGCAGGCTAATGATGACCTGGAGAGATCCAAGAGGTGAGAGGGAGGGGGGTGTAACTGGAGCAGGCTAACGATGACCTGGAGAGATCCAAGAGGTGAGAGGGAGGGGGGTGTTACTGGAGCAGGCTAACGATGACCTGGAGAGATCCAAGAGGTGGGAGAGAGGGGGGGGGGGTTTAACTGGAGCAGGCTAACGATGACCTGAAGAGATCCAAGAGGTGGGAGAGAGGGGGGGGGGTTTAACTGGAGCAGGCTAACGAAGACCTGGAGAGATCCAAGAGGTGGGAGAGAGGGGGGGGGGTTTAACTGGAGCAGGCTAACGAAGACCTGGAGAGATCCAAGAGGAGGGAGAGAGGGGGGGGGGGGTTTAACTGGAGCAGGCTAACGAAGACCTGGAGAGATCCAAGAGGTGGGAGAGAGGGGGGGGGGGGGGTTTAACTGGAGCAGGCTAACGAAGACCTGGAGAGATCCAAGAGGTGGGAGAGAGGGGGGGGGGTTTAACTGGAGCAGGCTAACGAAGACCTGGAGAGATCCAAGAGGTGGGAGAGAGGGGGGGGGGTTTAACTGGAGCAGGCTAACGATGACCTGGAGAGATCCAAGAGGTGGGAGAGAGGGGGGGGGGGTTTAACTGGAGCAGGCTAACGATGACCTGGAGAGATCCAAGAGGTGGGAGAGAGGGGGGGGGGTTTAACTGGAGCAGGCTAACGATGACCTGGAGAGATCCAAGAGGTGGGAGAGAGGGGGGGGGGTTTAACTGGAGCAGGCTAACGATGACCTGGAGAGACCCCTATATCATAAGCACCTCTTTTTTTCCTCTCTGTACTCCCTGGACCATCTCACTGGCAGGATTTGTACATGTAGAATAGAGAATGGTTCTTAATGATGTACACTAACTCTACCTATTCATCTTTTCCTCCTCTCTGTCACCCCTCCATCAGGGCTACCATCATGTCTCTGGAGGACTTTGAACAAAGGATGAACCATGTGATAGAGAGGAATGCCTTCCTGGAAAGTGAGCTGGACGAGAAGGAGAACCTACTGGAGTCAGTTCAGAGACTGAAGGATGAAGCCAGAGGTGTGTCTAGGATTAGGATCCCCATTTAGCTAACGCCGTCATGTTAGCTAATTTTCCTGGGGTCCAACACCAATTAATAAGACATTACAACTACAAATGAAGACTTTACAAACATTTAACAAGTAGACAATACAGACAATTAAAATACCTGACAGGAAACACATTTAACAGTCAGTTGATGCTTTCTATTTCCTGTCCAGTCACATGGTCTTTACTTTTTGCCTGAGAAATCTGGATTGGTAAAGCGTTCCATTCAGCTCTGGCTCTATATACAACTGTAGGTGTAAGGCGGTGTGGGTCTTGTGCTGCAGGCTGAGGCATCAGGCTGGGACAGTGTTCATGTGTCTCTGTGTTATGAATTAATGGTCCTGTTCTGGTTAACTGGCGGTCCGGTTAACTGGCGGTCCGGTTAACTGTTGGCCTGGTTAACTGGCGGTTCTGTTGGTCTGGTTAACTGTTGGTCTAGTTAACTGGCGGTCCCGTTGGCCTGGTTAACTGTTGGCCTGGTTAACTGGCGGTCCTGTTGGTCTGGTTAACTGTTGGCCTGGTTAACTGGCGGACATGTTGGTCTGGTTAACTGGCGGTCCTGTTGGTCTGGTTAACTGTTGGTCTGGTTAACTGGCGGTCCTGTTGGCCTGGTTAACTGGCGGTCCTGTTGGCCTGGTTAACTGGCGGTTCTGTTGGCCTGGTTAACTGGCGGTTCTGTTGGCCTGGTTAACTGGCGGTCCTGTTGGTCTGGTTAACTGGCGGTCCTGTTGGTCTGGTTAACTGGCGGTCCTGTTGGTCTGGTTAACTGGCGGTTCTGTTGGTCTGGTTAACTGTTGGTCTGGTTAACTGGCGGTCCTGTTGGTCTGGTTAACTGGCGGTCCCGTTGGTCTGGTTAACTGGCGGTCCCGTTGGTCTGGTTAACTGGCGGTCCCGTTGGTCTGGTTAACTGGCGGTCCCGTTGGTCTGGTTAACTGGCGGTCCCGTTGGCCTGGTTAACTGGCGGTCCCGTTGGCCTGGTTAACTGGCGGTCCCGTTGGCCTGGTTAACTGGCGGTCCCGTTGGCCTGGTTAACTGGCGGTCCCGTTGGCCTGGTTAACTGGCGGTCCCGTTGGCCTGGTTAACTGGCGGTCCCGTTGGCCTGGTTAACTGGCGGTCCCGTTGGCCTGGTTAACTGGCGGTCCCGTTGGTCTGGTTAACTGGCGGTCCCGTTGGTCTGTTTAACTGGCGGTCCCGTTGGTCTGTTTAACTGGCGGTCCCGTTGGTCTGGTTAACTGGCGGTCCCGTTGGTCTGGTTAACTGGTGGTTCTGTGTGTGTGATTAATTAGAAATAATAATGTTCCAAGCCGGAGGTTCCTCTCCACAGGCGCAGGGGGCTGAACCAGGGATGGAATGATCCCTCAGAGCTGTGCTAGCTATGACATCATCAGTCACTCTTAAAGGGACAGGCTTTCTTACTGTCTCTCTATGTGTGTCTTAGATCTAAGACAGGAGTTGGCTGTCCAACAGAAGCAGGAAAGACGACCTTCCTTCACTGTCACCAAAGACTCTTCCTCAGACAAGACGGAGGAAAAAACATCCCTCCATACCTCCCATTCATCCACACGACCGCCCTCATCCCTCCATACCGCCCCTCCTGCTCTCCCTCCATCCCTCCTCTCCACGCCCTCCAGACCCCCCCACCCCTCAGCAAGCCCCTTCACCACCCCCCCACCCTCTTACAGCAGAGGTGAGTGCACCCGTGTTTGTGTTCATGTGTAAAATGTATCTACTCATTAAATTCCTGGATCACACCAGGAGATGTAAAGCTCTTTTATTATTGTGTGTGTGTTCAGGCGATGGCCTATCAGGTGCTCCTCTCACCACGTCGACACGTATCTCAGCTCTCAACATCGTAGGAGAACTGCTGAGGAAAGTCGGGGTAAGATGATGTTCATTAAAGGTCTGCGATGATTGTCTTCTAATACGCATACACACACTACCCACCTATACACACACTATACACTACACACCTACACACACACTACACACCTACCCACCACCCAACTACCCACCTATACACACACTACCCACCTATACACACACTACACACCTACCCACCTCCCAACTACACACCTACACACCTACCCACCTACACACTACCCACCTACACACTACCCACCTACACACTACACAACTACACAACTACCCACTACCCACCTACACACTACACAACTACCCACCTACACACTACACAACTACCCACCTACACACTACACAACTACCCACCTACACACTACCCACCTACACACTACACAACTACACACTACACAACTACACACTACACAACTACCCACCTACACACTACACACTACACAACTACCCACCTACACACTACCCAACTACCCACCTACACACTACACAACTACCCACCTACACACTACACAACTACACACTACCCACCTACACACTACACACTACACAACTACACACCTACACACTACACACTACACAACTACACACCTACACACTACACACCTACACACTACCCACCTACACAACTACACACTACCCACCTACACACTACACACTACACAACTACACACCTACACACTACCCACCTACACACTACACAACTACCCACCTACACACTACACACTACACAACTACACACCTACACACTACCCACCTACACACTACACAACTACACACCTACACACTACCCACCTACACAACTACACACCTACACACTACACAACTACACACCTACACACTACCCACCTACACACTACACACTACACAACTACACACTACCCACCTACACACTACACACTACCCACCTACACACCTACACACTACCCACCTACACACTACACAACTACCCACCTACACCTACACACTACACAACTACCCACCTACACACTACACACTACACAACAACTCCACTAGGGGTTCCCAACCTCCATATGGGTCATCAACATTTGGTGGGGGGGGCGCGGGACCATCCTTTATTTGAGGGGTAATTATTATTATAATTTTATTTTTACAATTTGCAGTTTATACAGATCTAAAATTATGCATAAATCCGCAATGCTTTAGGCTAGCAACAAGCAGTAAAATGCTTTAGGCTAGCAGCAAGCAGTTAAATGCTTTGGGCTAGCAGCAAGCAGTTAAATGCTTTGGGCTAGCAACAGGCAGTAAAATGCTTTGGGCTAGCAGCAAGCAGTAAAATGCTTTGGGCTAGCAGCAAGCAGTAAAATGCTTTGGGCTAGCAGCAAGCAGTAAAATGCTTTGGGCTAGCAGCAGGCAGTAAAATGCTTTGGGCTAGCAGCAGGCAGTAAAATGCTTTGGGCTAGCAGCAGGCAGTAAAATGCTTTGGGCTAGCAACAGGCAGTGAAATGCTTTAGGCTAGCAACAAGCAGTGAAATGCTTTAGGCTAGCAACAGGCAGTGAAATGCTTTAGGCTAGCAACAGGCAGTGAAATGCTTTAGGCTAGCAACAAGCAGTAAAATGCTTTAGGCTAGCAACAAGCAGTGAAATGCTTTAGGCTAGCAACAAGCAGTAAAATGCTTTAGGCTAGCAACAGGCAGTGACATGCTTTAGGCTAGCAACAGGCAGTGACATGCTTTAGGCTAGCAACAGGCAGTGACATGCTTTAGGTTAGCAACAGGCAGTGAAATGGCAGAAGAAGACGTGGCCCTGATGTACATGGGTGTATATATTGGTTTGTCGCTATGACATTCAGAAGCTGAGCTATGACCTTCTAAAGTGGAGGAGTCAGAGAAATTGGACTTTGGTTGGGAAAGTCATCTGATACAATGTGACTGTCGCTATCAATTGATCGAATCACTTTCTGTAAAAGAGTATGCGTAATTAAATTGAGGGTTAATATAAATAATTCTAATAAAACATAATTGGTAGTGGAATAACATTTGGGGCAATCAGGTCTAGACTTTTATTTTCTAAATCTATTATCATTAAATAGCCTCCCTAAGTTTTGTTAAACTACGTAGAATGACTTGAAATGAGCTTCAAAACAACAAAATGTTCAAATTAAACCAAAATCAAGCTGGTGTTTATTGAATAGCCTATATTCAAGTGACATTAAAAAAGGGGGACTTGGGGGGAAAGGTTGAGAACCCCTGCACTAATACCTCCCTCATACAGATAGGGCAGGGGTTCTGTCTGTGATTTAACATCTGTTTCCTGTAAGTCGTACAGCTGTAACAGGAAGTCTGCTGACTGTTCTGTTCTCTCCATCTTCCTCTTTGACCACAACACTGTTCTGTCTTCCCCACTGATCACGATATCACAAACACATAACATAACTGTGTGTCTGCGGCCTGTGCCTGCATCCATCCATCCATACCTGTGTTTTCAGAACCTGGAGTCTAAACTCGCGTCCTGTAGGGAGTTTGTCTATGAACAGTCTCCTGGTTGCAGTACCCTCTCTGGGGGACAGGGGGAGCCACCCATTCAGAGAGGCACTTCTTCTGACACACCATCCACCTCCAACGGACTCTACGAGAAAGGGTGAGGGGATCAACTATAACTATCTCTACGACTAGCTCAATAATGACTGCATCTCAAATGGCACCCTAATCCCTATAGGCCCTGGTTAATAGTAGTGCACTCGAGAATAGGGTGCCATTTGTTACTTAACCAATGACTTGACCATTTCATAGCCTATCTACAATTGAATCAAGTAATGTAAACAGACATTTACTCCGTCAGGGATCTACATTCTGATATGTTTAGTTTGTAACAGACATTTACTCCGTCAGGGATCTACATTCTGATCTATTTCGTTTGTAACAGACATTTACTCTGTCAGGGATCTACATTCTGATCTGTTTAGTTTGTAACAGACATATACTCTGTCGGGGATCTACATTCTGATCTGTTTAGTGTGTCGGGGATCTACATTCTGTTTAGTGTGTATTACATTAAACTGGAACCTGACAGCCCGGCACACGACGGCCCATCAGAGAATGAAATGGACACTGAAGACCAATACATTAAAAAAAAATATTCCATTAGTCGTAATGTCGTAGCCTACAACCTAATGAACAAATATAAAGCTGATTAGGTAGGCTACATGATATTAATGAACAATGATGATCCTTATCCTAACAGAAGTCAAACCCAAGAACCTACAACAAGGCCTATTGGGGAAGGACAGTCTGAAAATAGCCCGAGTTGAAGTCAAACATTCTGTTAGTCATAGTGTGCTGTTAAAGTAATTTGTTTCTGTTGTGTGTTACAGAATGGTGAAGATGTTAGACTTCGGACCAGGACCCAAAATGATTCTGTGAACCCCCACTGCCCCCCCACCCTAGCCCCACACCTCATCAACCCCTCGCTACATATCTATCAGGGTCGTATTCACTAGACACCGAAGGGTGGTAATATGTCCCTGCCCAGCACAGTCTCCCGAGGTCACCAGGCTTGTATCCCAGCTTTCAGCTTTCAATGGGGTTTAATGTGCTCGCGTACAGCTCTCACTCTGGAATGGAATGGAGCAGATCACTGGACATCACGGAAATGAGTCTAGAGTTCTAGAACTGTTCTAGAATGTCATTGAGACAGAACCTCACCCTCTAATGCAATGGAACGTCATGGAACGTCAGTGTTGATATCAACTTTTCTAGAGCGCCGTTGAGGAGCTTTGATGACGTCACGGATCAACGGTACTCCTTCCTCTGCGCTTTACCCAGGATGCTTGGCCCTGGGGGTCTCTTATCGAGCACTGAGCGAGGCTTCTAGGAGCGGGGCTTATGGCTCTGGCACTTCCTGTTGGGACTAACCTGTAGCGGACCCATTTCTGGTCAAAAGTAGTGCACTATCTAGGGAACAGGGTGCGACCTGGGTCTATAGGTCTCTGGTCAAAAGTAGTGCACTATGTAGGGAATAGGGTGCCATTTGAGACGTAACCACAGTGTCTCGCTACAGGACGGCACGTGTTTTGTTGTTACATTTGATGTGTTCTGTTTTTGTTCCTTTTTGTTGTTTTATGGAGGAAGAAGTCTTACTGGAATGAATGTTTATCCACACAATAATAATGATTATATTTAAAAATATATTTTACTTCACTTGAATACACCCCCTTGTTTTGTCTACCAATGTTTGAATAATAATACTGTGAACAGTGACACCTACTGGTTAAGGACAGGAAGTGGAAGGAGTGTTAAGAGGGTCAGGAGTAGGGTTGCTAAATTCAGGTAACTTTCCCCCAAAAATACCCTGTTTTTACAGAAATCCTGGTTGGAAGATTCCCAGAATCAGGGTGTAGTAAGCAGGGAATCTGGAATCCTTCAGCCAGGATTTCTGGGAAAAAGAGGACATCTTGGGACTAGTCAGGAGGCAGAAGGAAAGTTGGTGTAGAAGGTTTGGTAAGGAATAGATATACTTTGCACTTTTTTACTGCAGGTCCAGGATCAGATGTGGTCCCTGTAATGGCTAATGTTGGGGATTGGGGTTAGGGTAATCTGATCCTAGATCTGTGGGTGATTGGTTAGGTTGAGGAATGTGTTCGGCATAGAGAGGGCTTCTGTGACAGCATGGGCAGTGCCATTGAGGGATTTTTCAATTTTAAAGTAGTCAATTTCTTCTTCAACGGTAAAGCAAAGGTTGGTAAATTACTGCCCCCTGGAGGGTGTTGTCTGAACAGGTATAAAGACAAGGATGGTGATTTACTGCCCCCTGGAGGGTGTTGTCTGAATGGGTGTAAAGCCAAGGTTGGTGATTTACTGGCACCTGCAGTTATGTAATGTTAGTATAGTATAATTCATTGGCTTATCAGTCCTACTGACCTGGATGGAATTATGTAATCCTTTCCTAACTCATAGCAAGTCCCAGCCACTTGTCTACTTCAAAATGGTGAAAGTCCTCTGGCTCGCTCTGCCCATGCTTAAACCGGCTTTGTGGAACAAGAGCCGTCTATCCTAGTCTATGGTGTTGAGGGTGCTACTGATGGTGGCACGTCAGCCTGGTAAAAACCTGACTGAACGCTAGTCTGCGCTCACCTTTAGAGCTTCAACATGGCTAGGCTGATGGAGCTTCAACATGCCTAGGCTGATAGAGATCTTCAACGTGGCTAGGCTGATATTATAACAGAGTTAGATTACCAAAGTTAATGATGCCTTCTCGAACTATAATGTGTTTATAGCAATACAGTAGGATTTTCTTACTAGTAGAAGTCTTGAATGAATGAACAATCCATGAGTAATCCACGTGGCGATTGAAGCCGTATTTTATAGTTGTACGTGGACATGTTGATATTTGGATATAAACTCAGAGAGCCACGTATGTTGCACAGAGGGGAGACGAGATGTATTTTTGTTATGCAACGGCCTTACCTGTGAAGGACTAGGGCTGCAAAATTCCGCTAACTTTCTCAAAGTTCCCACATTTTCCATAAATCAGGGTTAGAAGATTCACAGAATCAAGCAGGAATAAACAAATAATACAACATTCCAACCAGGAATTCTGGAAATCCTTTTTTTTTTTTTTTTAGTTACCAGAATTGAATTTTTCAACCCAATGAATGTCACTGTGGTTTGGAATCTCAGGGTTTTTAACCCATTCAAGATGACAAGTGTTTAACATATTGTATATTGCAGGCGCAAGTGTAACAGAGGTTATTTGGCTAGGATAAACCAGTGGTTCACAACCTGTACAGAACACCACCATGTAATGTACCCCACCATGTAATGTACTCCATGCTCTGCCCTATAACCCCCTCTTGAGTCTTTGACCAGTAAGCCTGTGATCTCATGAGTCTTTGACCAGTAAGCCTGTGGTCTCATGAGTCTTTTCAAGTAGTCCCTGTGGATGGGCCAATTACCCCCAAGGGTAAACTACTGGGGTTACAATCCCTGCATGGTGAATAACCTTGCCTGAGATCTGAAGACTCGCGTTAGCTCCCTAGGGTAATGCCTTGGCTTTAACTCAGTGGGCTAACACAGTCTCTAAAGGCACTCAATGGCCTGGGTATGTGGGTTTGAATACCTGGTTGATCATTCTCACCCCTATGTATTGGTTGGTTCATTCTGTGATGACAGGCTTGTGTCTTAAATACCAACCCATTCCCTATATAGGGCCCTTCTTTTTCCCCCAGTTAAAAGTAAGGGCAGACTACTCAGTCGTAGGAGCCAGTCAAAAGTAGGGTACTATACATTTATGGATGCACTCAAATACTGTCATACGTATGTTGATGAACAGCACGTAGTCGTTTATACCCTGTTGGGTGAAGCTTTGTGCCTTACTCTGAGACCACAGTGTGGTCTGACCTGATTAAAGATGTCTCTCTGTGTAGCTGGGACCTCAGTGTGGTCTGACCTTATTAAAGAGGTCTCTCTGTGTAGCTGGGACCTCAGTGTGGCCTGACCTTATTAAAGAGGTCTCTCTGTGTAGCTGGGACCTCAGTGTGGTCTGACCTTATTAAAGAGGTCTCTCTGTGTAGCTGGGACCTCAGTGTGGTCTGACCTTATTAAAGATGTCTCTCTGTGTAGCTGGGACCAGTGTGGTCTGACCTTATTAAAGATGTCTCTCTGTGTAGCTGGGACCTCAGTGTGGTCTGACCTTATTAAATAGGTCTCTTTCTACTGCTCAGGTACCGGTAATACACCTCAGCCCATTCAGTTCTAGCCAATGATATAGCTTCATAGACTTAATGCCAAACAAACTAATATTTAGCCCCAACTACCCTCCTAGGTCCTCGTGCAAATGTAGTAGATCTGAAACGGTTGGATAGATGGGAGTAGCAACGCAATATGGTAAATAACACCTCCACCTTGTCCTCTGATTAGGCTAGGTGAAGTATTCACCATGTTTATACCTATCCAATCCTTACAGATTTACCTACTGCCCAGAGCTAGGTGCTTCTTTAAAAATAAACAGGGTTTATTTATTATTAAGAATATTATTAGTTGGCTGTTCAGTTCAGTACTTTTGTCATCCAGGAGTATAAAAAGTTACCAATTCTGTTTCAATTTAGGAAGTAAACTGAAATACACTTTTAAATTGAGACATTTGTAATTGGAAGGTCAGTTTACTTCCAGGATTGACTGAATTGAAATGGAACTGAGCCCAACCCTGAAAGGAACCTGGTTCTGTGATGAAGGGGGAAGTGTTTTATGTTACAAAATACATGTAAGGGTTGATTCACTTGCTTTGGGTTCTTACTTTTTCCCTGAATGGTACTAATAATAATATAGGATGTAATAAAATATAAATGTTCTGTGTGTTTAAAATGGGAGTGGATGCTGTCTACGTGTTACTGTTACTGCTTGTTGCTCAGGGGGTAGAATGTATGAAGCAATATCATTTAAAAAAACATTTCTAGCTTTAAAAACCTCCCTGTATGGATGGGGTGTGTCTTGTTTCTCTGAATCAGGAAGTCACAGAGATGGACACCCAATGAGATGTCATGTTGTTGCTTTGTGTAGCCACTCACAAGCTTCTGTACTAAAATATACACATTTAGCTTTTCCATGAAATCTGTTTTTCATCCTGGGATGCCTCTTCCTGTATCTAATAAGTCATGTTTGGTTAAATGTGTCTCTGACCCAACTGTCCTCAATAAAACTGACTTGGTGAAAGAGATGTCTGTTGCTGTTGAACAAAATCCACAGACAAGAACACACGATTGTGGTGATTGAAAATAGTTTATAGCATTTAAAATATATATTTAGGTGTTTTCACAAACAATTCAGCCTAATAACCCTTGACACTAAGTTGTACAGAAAGCCATGTAGACTATTGTAGCCTGGGCACCAGTCTGTCTGTGTCCTGTAGACTATTGTAGCCTGGGCACCAGTCTGTCTGTGTCCTGTAGACTATTGTAGCCTGGGCACCAGTCTGTCTGTGTCCTGTAGACTATTGTAGCCTGGGAACCAGTCTGTCTGTGTCCTGTAGATTATTGTAGCCTGGGCACCAGTCTGTCTGTGTCCTGTAGATTATTGTAGCCTGGGCACCAGTCTGTCTGTGTCCTGTAGACTATTGTAGCCTGGGCACCAGTCTGTCTGTGTCCTGTAGACTATTGTAGCCTGGGCACCAGTCTGTCTGTGTCCTGTAGACTATTGTAGCCTGGGCACCAGTCTGTCTGTGTCCTGTAGATTATTGTAGCCTGGGCACCAGTCTGTCTGTGTCCTGTAGACTATTGTAGCCTGGGCACCAGTCTGTCTGTGTCCTGTAGACTATTGTAGCCTGGGCACCAGTCTGTCTGTGTCCTGTAGACTATTGTAGCCTGGGCACCAGTCTGTCTGTGTCCTGTAGACTATTGTAGCCTGGGCACCAGTCTGTCTGTGTCCTGTAGACTATTGTAGCCTGGGCACCAGTCTGTCTGTGTCCTGTAGACTATTGTAGCCTGGGAACCAGTCTGTCTGTGTCCTGTAGATTATTGTAGCCTGGGCACCAGTCTGTCTGTGTCCTGTAGATTATTGTAGCCTGGGCACCAGTCTGTCTGTGTCCTGTAGACTATTGTAGCCTGGGCACCAGTCTGTCTGTGTCCTGTAGACTATTGTAGCCTGGGCACCAGTCTGTCTGTGTCCTGTAGACTATTGTAGCCTGGGCACCAGTCTGTCTGTGTCCTGTAGATTATTGTAGCCTGGGCACCAGTCTGTCTGTGTCCTGTAGACTATTGTAGCCTGGGCACCAGTCTGTCTGTGTCCTGTAGACTATTGTAGCCTGGGCACCAGTCTGTCTGTGTCCTGTAGACTATTGTAGCCTGGGCACCAGTCTGTCTGTGTCCTGTAGACTATTGTAGCCTGGGCACCAGTCTGTCTATGTCCTGTAGACTATTGTAACCGGGCTACCAGTCTGTCTGTTGACATGATGGCACAAACAGATCTGGGATGAGGCTAGTATGATTGTAGCAATATAATTTTGTGAACCTAAAATCAACGTAGATCATAGCAGTAGTAGTAGGACTGTAGTGTGTGTGTGTGCGCGTTAGTAAGGAACTCATTATGAATGAAAGACACAGCCTGGTATCTGATTAAATCTAGCTCTAGAAAGTATTGTCCATGGGTTTACTCTATATCAACTCAATTCACATTAAATTCTCAGATTAAAGAATTAGTTACTTCTAACATATAGCCACTGTTTGAAAATATAATCAAATAAATATGCATAGAGAGAAAAACAATATTTTGTGTCTAAGTGCAATAAGAACTTCAGATATATATTATGACATCTGCAATAAGCTATAACTTCAGATATATATTATGACATCTGCAATAAGCTATAACTTCAGATATATATTATGACATCTGCAATAAGCTATAACTTCAGATATATATTATGACATCTGCAATAAGCTATAACTTCAGATATATATTATGACATCTGCAATAAGCTATAACTTCAGATATATATTATGACATCTGCAATAAGATAACTTCAGATATATATTATGACATCTGCAATAAGAACTTCAGATATATATTATGACATCTGCAATAAGATATAACTTCAGATATATATTATGACATCTGCAATAAGCTATAACTTCAGATATATATTATGACATCTACAATAAGAACTTCAGATATATATTATGACATCTGCAATAAGATATAACTTCAGATATATATTATGACATCTACAATAAGATATAACTTCAGATATATATTATGACATCTGCAATAAACTATAACTTCAGATATATATTATGACATCTACAATAAGATATAACTTCAGATATATATTATGACATCTGCAATAAGATATAAATTCAGTTTAAAACTCATACTTTGACATTTTGGTGACACAATCAAAGCTATTGTCACAGACAGGTGATGCATTAAAAGGGGGCGGGGTATAAGAATTTTAGTAGGGATGGAAGGGGAGGGTAGAAGGGAGGAGTGGAAGGAGGGAAAGATAAAAGGAGGAATGGAAGGAGAGGGAACGAGGAAAAGATAAAAGGAGGAATGGAAGGAGAGGGAACGAGGGAGGAGTGGAAGGAGGGAAAGATAAAAGGAGGAATGGAAGGAGAGGGAACGAGGAAAAGATAAAAGGAGGAATGGAAGGAGAGGGAACGAGGGAAAGATAAAAGGAGTAATGGATGGAGAGGGAGTGAGGGAGGAGTGGAAGGAGGGAAAGATATAAGGAGGAATGGAAGGAGAGGGAACGAGGGAGGGATAAAGGACAGGAAATGGAAAGATGTATTGAGGGAAGTCAGGGAAGGACAGGAAGAAGGATGGACAGTGTTTAAAAGGAGGGGTGAGACTTTGTCCCTCTACTCTTCCGGCAGGGTTCCGTTGATGTCCTCCGGAGACAGGGTGGACGAGAACAGAGGCTCGTCCTCTTCTGGAACGCTGTTTGTGTTCTCAGAATTCCCACCATTCCCTTCATTATTCCCAGCTCTGCTCCTCCGGCTCCCAGTCCCACTGAGGCTGACATTCCCAATGCTCCCCACGCGACGAGGACTGCTGCTGAAAGATGACTCTCCTCCTCGCCTGGGAAGGACGGGAATGTCGGGGAAATAATGGAATTAGAGGCAGAGGGAAGAGGCAGAATAGAAGGCCGTACTGGAGGAAGAGAAGAAGAAGTTAGAATTTGTAAGAAGGGAAGAAGAAGAGATGGCAGAACCAGACAGAGAGGAAATGAGTTGAGTTAGAGGTATAGTTGGTTTCCAGAACCATGTAAGAAACACGTGTCTGGATGGTTAGACCTTAAACACGGTTAAAGAGCTGGAAGAAAAGGCTGCTATAGACGAGGAGGGTTTAGAGGTGAAGACGGAGGATGGATGAGAGACCAAGGGTTAGCTAAAGTCTGAGGAGTTTAAGTTGAGGATGAGATTGAGGAAGAGTTTGAGGAAGTATTTGAGGAAGAGTTTAAGGAAGAATTTGAGGTAGATTTTGAGGAAGAGTTTGAGGAAGGCTTTAAGGAAGAATTTGAGGAAGAGTTTGAGGAAGGGTTTGAGGAAGAGTTTGAGGAAAAGTTTGAGGAAGTGTCATCAGAAAAAGAAGTAGAATTAGCTGCAGAGTTGCTGTAGATTCCCAAGTCAAGTAATGATGTGAGTATTAAGTTGATTGCCGAAGTAAAGATGACTCAGTAAGAGGCAGACAGAGAAGCGTTTGAGGGCTAGTTAATATCTAAAGGACAGGTGTGAAGCGGTGTCAGAGTCGGAGTCAGAGACAGAAGAGGAAGAGGAAGGGGAAGAGCATCAACATCATATACGGTCTTCGGCCAGGTGTAGAGTTATATTGTCTACTATATACAGGTCAGGTGTAGGGTTATATTGTCTACTATATACAGGTCAGGTGTAGAGTTATATTGTCTACTATATACAGGTCAGGTGTAGGGTTATATTGTCTACTATATACAGGCCAGGTGTAGAGTTATATTGTCTACTAAATACAGGTCAGGTGTAGAGTTATATTGTCTACTATATACAGGTCAGGTGTAGAGTTATATTGTCTACTATATACAGGTCAGGTGTAGAGTTATATTGTCTACTATATACAGGCCAGGTGTAGAGTTATATTGTCTACTATATACAGGCCAGGTGTAGAGTTATATTGTCTACTATATACAGGTCAGGTGTAGTTATATTGTCTACTATATACAGGTCAGGTGTAGAGTTATATTGTCTACTATATACAGGTCAGGTGTAGTTATATTGTCTACTATATACAGGTCAGGTGTAGTTATATTGTCTACTATATACAGGTCAGGTGTAGTTATATTGTCTACTATATACAGGTCAGGTGTAGTTATATTGTCTACTATATACAGGCCAGGTGTAGAGTTATATTGTCTACTATATACAGGCCAGGTGTAGAGTTATATTGTCTACTATATACAGGTCAGGTGTAGAGTTATATTGTCTACTATATACAGGTCAGGTGTAGAGTTATATTGTCTACTATATACAGGTCAGGTGTAGAGTTATATTGTCTACTATATACAGGCCAGGTGTAGAGTTATATTGTCTACTATATACAGGCCAGGTGTAGAGTTATATTGTCTACTATATACAGGTCAGGTGTAGAGTTATATTGTCTACTATATACAGGTCAGGTGTAGAGTTATATTGTCTACCATATACAGGTCAGGTGTAGAGTTATATTGTCTACTATATACAGGTCAGGTGTAGAGTTATATTGTCTACTATATACAGGTCAGGTGTAGTTATATTGTCTACTATATACAGGTCAGGTGTAGAGTTATATTGTCTACTATATACAGGTCAGGTGAAGAGTTATATTGTCTACTATATACAGGCCAGGTGTAGAGTTATATTGTCTACTATATACAGGTCAGGTGTAGAGTTATATTGTCTACTATATACAGGTCAGGTGTAGAGTTATATTGTCTACTATATACAGGTCAGGTGTAGAGTTATATTGTCTACTATATACAGGCCAGGTGTAGAGTTATATTGTCTACTATATACAGGCCAGGTGTAGAGTTATATTGTCTACTATATACAGGTCAGGTGTAGAGTTATATTGTCTACTATATACAGGTCAGGTGTAGAGTTATATTGTCTACTATATACAGGTCAGGTGTAGAGTTATATTGTCTACTATATACAGGTCAGGTGTAGAGTTATATTGTCTACTATATACAGGTCAGGTGTAGTTATATTGTCTACTATATACAGGTCAGGTGTAGAGTTATATTGTCTACTATATACAGGTCAGGTGAAGAGTTATATTGTCTACTATATACAGGTCAGGTGTAGGGTTATATTGTCTACTACAGCCAGAAGAGGACTTTTTCCTTTCCTAGGAGTTTTTCCTAGCCACCGTGCTTCTACACCTGCATTGTAGCTGTTTGGGGTTTTAGGCTGGGTTTCTGTACAGCACTTCGAGATATTATCTGATGTACGAAGGGCTATATAAAATAAAATTGATTGATACTATATACTGGTCAGGTGTAGAGTTATATTGTCTACTATATACAGGTCAGGTGTAGTGTGTTGTATTTAAGGGCCCAAGAAGCCGTTACTGGCTGGCAACGTTCTTATTCCTTAACTGCTAGCTAGCCAACTACTGCTAACTTACATGCTGACCCCACCGCTTGCGTCACGTGCCACGTGCGTTGCAAAATAATTCCCAACACATACATATTATTTAATCCAAACTGCTCGCGAGCGTCAACTAGCGTCTGCGTAGCGTCAACTAGCGTCTGCGTAGCGTCAACTAGCGTCTGCGTAGCCAGGCGCTAATAGAACCTGGTTCTATTTTTGACCCTTAAAGCGCTGTAAGTCCCGCCTCTCCCATCTCCTCATTGGTTTTTAGCAGCATATTCCCACGTGGGTGATTGAAAGATGAACCTGAGGTCCACACTGCAGTCCAGTTGGTGGTGGTAATGCACCTTAAAGTTGGTTGCCAACCGCCATATAAAGTCCGGAAGAAGAAGAAGACGGAAGGAGGAGAGATTCTGGCTAGAAACGAACTGGGTTTCCCCTTTTATCTGTGGATTAATTGTCAGAGTAGAGGACCTTGTGCATTTCAGGTAAAATAACAACCCAATGTTTATATCCCAGGACAAATTAGCAACAGCAAGCTATCTAGCTAAATTGCCATGAATGTTTTATGCGTTTCGACCTGTCCCCAAATGAATACAGTTGGTTCAGAATTTGTTTTGATATTTCAACCTGCGTGTCCAGGTCACGTCTGGTGTGTACGGACAAATGGAACATGCACACGATAGCGCACGTGCGTGCCCGGTCTAGTCAGCATGTTACAGTCACGTCAAACTGTGCAGCCCGATTAATAGCAACGTAGCTGCATTTGTTTTTGGCTGTTTTTCTAGTGACATTTATTTGGATACATCCATAACAACGAGCTAATGAGGCGAGATTTCGCCCGGCATAGAAAATGTGCTCTCTCATCAGGACACTGTTGTTCAGAGGAGCTAGCCAACAACACAGCTAACAACACAGCTAACAACACAGCTAACAACACAGCTAACACAATCACTTCAACCTGAAGCTGGAAAGACCGCTAACTAGCTGCATTTCTACTATGGCTGTAACCCTGTAAAACAACACACTTCACAGCACCTATCTGGTGTAAAAACATCGTCTTGAGGTGTATTTCAGTGTGATGTCGGCATAGTGTTGTATTTAGCCAGGTTTGTACCTGAGTTTGCTCTTCAGGGCGGACACCTCCCTACTGAGGGCGTCGTTGGCCTCGGAGGCCTCGTCCAGTTCTCTCTGTAACTTCCTGCGTCCCGCGGCAACCCGTTGAGACTCCTCCTCCGCCTCCTCCAGCTGACGCTTCAGCTGCTTCACACGCACGTTAGCCTTCTCCGCCTACGCACACACGCACACACACACACACGCACACACACACGTGCACCGGAATATACACGCACACACACACACAAATACATGAGGGAAGGAAGCCAAAAAGCAAACTCAAAAAATACATTTTAAAATTGAAGGATATGTGGTGGTATGTGTGTGTGTGTGTGTATGTATATATATATGTGTGTATATATGTGTGTGTATATATATGTGTGTGTGTGTGTTACCTGGTCCTTGTACTGCTCTGCCTGTTTCCTGTCTTCCTCCATCTGGATGGTCAGATCCTTCAGTTTCTTCTCTTTCTGACGCATCCCTTTAGCGCTGGCCTGTCTCTCTCTGGACACACAACACACCAGAATCTTACAGCTGTCTCTCTCTGGACACACAACACACCAGAACCTCACAGCTGTCTCTCTCTGGACACACACAACCAGAACCTCACAGCTGTCTCTCTCTGGACACACAACACACCAGAACCTTACAGCTGTCTCTCTCTGGACACACAACAGACCAGAACCTTACAGCTGTCTCTCTCTGGACACACACAACCAGAACCTCACAGCTGTGTCTCTCTGGACACACACAACCAGAACCTTACAGCTGTCGCTCTCTGGACACACACAACCAGAACCTCACAGCTGTCTCTCTCTGGACACACAACACACCAGAACCTTACAGCTGTCTCTCTCTGGACACACAACAGACCAGAACCTCACAGCTGTCTCTCTCTGGACACACACAACCAGAACCTCACAGCTGTCTCTCTCTGGACACACACAACCAGAACCTTACAGCTGTCTCTCTCTGGACACACACAACCAGAACCTTACAGCTGTCTCTCTCTGGACACACACAACCAGAACCTCACAGCTGTCTCTCTCTTGACACACACAACCAGAACCTTACAGCTGTCTCTCTCTGGACACACACAACACACCAGAACCTTACAGCTGTCTCTCTCTGGACACACAACACACCAGAACCTTACAGCTGTCTCTTTCTGGACACACAACACACCAGAATCTTACAGCTGTCTCTCTCTGGACACACAACACACCAGAACCTTACAGCTGTCTCTCTCTGGACACACAACACACCAGAACCTTACAGCTGTCTCTTTCTGGACACACAACACACCAGAACCTTACAGCTGTCTCTCTCTGGACACACAACACACCAGAACCTTACAGCTGTCTCTTTCTGGACACACAACACACCAGAACCTTACAGCTGTCTCTCTCTGGACACACACACACCAAACCAGAACCTTACAGCTGTCTCTCTCTGGACACACAACAACACACCAGAACCTTACAGCTGTCTCTCTCTGGACACACACAACCAGAACCTTACAGCTGTCTCTCTCTGGACACACACAACCAGAACCTTACAGCTGTCTCTCTCTGGACACACAACACACCAGAACCTTACAACTGTCTCTCTCTGGACACACAACACACCAGAACCTCACAGCTGTCTCTCTCTGGACCCACAACAACACACCAGAACCTCACAGCTGTCTCTCTCTGGACACACACACACAACACACCAGAACCTCACAGCTGTCTCTCTCTGGACACACACAACACACCAGAACCTCACAGCTGTCTCTCTCTGGACACACACAAGACACCAGAACCTCACAGCTGTCTCTCTCTGGACACACAACACACCAGAAACTCACAGCTGTCTCTCTCTGGACACACAACACACCAGAACCTCACAGCTGTCTCTCTCTGGACACACAACACACCAGAACCTCACAGCTGTCTCTCTCTGGACACACAACACACCAGAACCTCACAGCTGTCTCTCTCTGGACACACAACACACCAGAACCTCACAGCTGTCTCTCTCCGGACACACAACACACCAGAACCTCACAGCTGTCTATCTCTGGACAACAACACACCAGAACCTCACAGCTGTCTCTCTCTGGACACACACAACACACCAGAACCTCGCAGCTGTCTCTCTCTGGACACACACAACACACCAGAACCTCACAGCTGTCTCTCTCCGGACACACAACACACCAGAACCTCACAGCTGTCTATCTCTGGACAACAACACACCAGAATCTTACAGCTGTCTCTCTCTGGACACACACAACACACCAGAACCTCACAGCTGTCTCTCTCTGGACACACACAACACACCAGAACCTCACAGCTGTCTCTCTCTGGACACACAACACACCAGAACCTCACAGCTGTCTATCTCTGGACAACAACACACCAGAATCTTACAGCTGTCTCTCTCTGGACACACAACAACACACCAGAACCTCACAGCTGTCTCTCTCTGGACACACAACACACACCAGAACCTCACAGCTGTCTCTCTCTGGACCCACAACAACACACCAGAACCTCACAGCTGTCTCTCTCTGGACACACAACAACACACCAGAACCTCACAGCTGTCTCTCTCTGGACACACACACAACAACACACCAGAACCTCACAGCTGTCTCTCTCTGGACACACACACACAACACACCAGAACCTCACAGCTGTCTCTCTCTGGACACACACAACACACCAGAACCTCACAGCTGTCTCTCTCTGGACACACACAAGACACCAGAACCTCACAGCTGTCTCTCTCTGGACACACAACACACCAGAAACTCACAGCTGTCTCTCTCTGGACACACAACACACCAGAACCTCACACCTGTCTCTCTCTGGACACACAACACACCAGAACCTCACAGCTGTCTCTCTCTGGACACACAACACACCAGAACCTCACAGCTGTCTCTCTCTGGACACACAACACACCAGAACCTCACAGCTGTCTCTCTCTGGAAACACAACACACCAGAACCTCACAGCTGTCTATCTCTGGACAACAACACACCAGAACCTCACAGCTGTCTCTCTCTGGACACACAACAACACACCAGAACCTCACAGCTGTCTCTCTCTGGACACACAACACACACCAGAACCTCACAGCTGTCTCTCTCTGGACACACAACAACACACCAGAACCTCACAGCTGTCTCTCTCTGGACAACAACACACCAGAACCTCACAGCTGTCTCTCTCTGGACACACACACACAACACACCAGAACCTCACAGCTGTCTCTCCCTGGACACACACAACACACCAGAACCTCACAGCTGTCTCTCTCTGGACACACACAACACACCAGAACCTCACAGCTGTCTCTCTCTGGACACACACAAGACACCAGAACCTCACAGCTGTCTCTCACTGGACACACAACACACCAGAACCTCACAGCTGTCTCTCTCTGGAAACACAACACACCAGAACCTCACAGCTGTCTATCTCTGGACAACAACACACCAGAACCTCACAGCTGTCTCTCTCTGGACACACAACAACACACCAGAACCTCACAGCTGTCTCTCTCTGGACACACAACACACACCAGAACCTCACAGCTGTCTCTCTCTGGACACACAACACACCAGAACCTCACAGCTGTCTCTCTCTGGACAACAACACACCAGAATCTTACAGCTGTCTCTCTCTGGACACACAACAACACACCAGAACCTCACAGCTGTCTCTCTCTGGACACACAACACACACCAGAACCTCACAGCTGTCTCTCTCTGGACACACAACAACACACCAAAACCTCACAGCTGTCTCTCTCTGGACAACAACACACCAGAACCTCACAGCTGTCTCTCTCTGGACACACACACACAACACACCAGAACCTCACAGCTGTCTCTCTCTGGACACACACAACACACCAGAACCTCACAGCTGTCTCTCTCTGGACACACACAACACACCAGAACCTCACAGCTGTCTCTCTCTGGACACACACAACACACCAGAACCTCACAGCTGTCTCTCTCTGGACACACAACACACCAGAACCTCACAGCTGTCTCTCTCTGGACACACAACACACCAGAACCTCACAGCTGTCTCTCTCTGGACACACAACACACCAGAACCTCACAGCTGTCTATCTCTGGACAACAACACACCAGAACCTCACAGCTGTCTCTCTCTGGACACACAACCACACACCAGAACCTCACAGCTGTCTCTCTCTGGACACACAACAACACACCAGAACCTCACAGCTGTCTCTCTCTGGACACACAACACACCAGAACCTCACAGCTGTCTCTCTCTGGACAACAACACACCAGAACCTCACAGCTGTCTCTCTCTGGACACACAACACACCGGAACCTCACAGCTGTCTCTCTCTGGACAACAACACACCAGAACCTCACAGCTGTCTCTCTCTGGACACACAACACACCAGAACCTCACAGCTGCCTCTCTCTGGACAACAACACACCAGAACCTCACAGCTGTCTCTCTCTGGACCCACACAACACACCAGAACCTCACAGCTGTCTCTCTCTGGACACACACAACACACCAGAACCTCACAGCTGTCTCTCTCTGGACACACACAACACACCAGAACCTCACAGCTGTCTCTCTCTGGACACACAACAACACACCAGAACCTCACAGCTGTCTCTCTCTGGACCCACACCAAGCCAGAACCTTACAGCTGATATATATTTTATTTAACCTTTCTTTAGGCAGGGAGTCCCATTGATGTCCTCTACCAACAATCTGAATTTCCAGAAAGGTACCAATGCTTCTAACTGTAATGATGACTGCACTATCCATTCCATCACTATAGTATTACAACTATTGGACTTATACAGTCATACAGTCATCAGTTTATTAGGTACACCCATCTAGTACCAGGTCCAGTTTATTAGGTCCAGTTTATTAGGTCCAGTCATCAGTTTATTGGGTACACCCATCAGTTTATTAGGTACACCCATCAGTTTATTGGGTACACCCATCAGTTTATTAGGTACACCCATCAGTTTATTAGGTACACCCATCAGTTTATTAGGTACACCCATCAGTTTATTAGGTACACCCATCTAGTACCGGGTCGGACCTTCCTTTGCCTCCAGAACAGATTGAATTCTTTGGGGCATTCTACAAGGAGTCGAAAAACGTTTCACAGGGATGTTGGTCCATGACATCACACAGTTGCTGGAGATTGGACGGCGGTACATTAATGCTGCGAACAGTCCGTTCCATCTTATCACAAAGATACTCTACTGGGTTGAGGTCTGGGGACTGACCAGGCCACTCAAGTAAACTGAACTCGCTGTCATTCTCCAGGCAATGTTTTCCCACTCCTCAATTGTAGTGGATCACTTGTCCACTGGAGCCGCTTCTTCCTGTTTGTAGCTGATGGGAGGGGAACCCGGTGTGGTCGTCTGCTGCAACAGCCCATCCATGACAGAGATCGACGAGTTGTGCATTCTGAGATGCTGTTCTGCACACCACTGTTGTGCTGCTCTGTTATGTGTCTGTTTGTGGCCCTCCTGTCAGCTTGCACCATTCTTGCCATTCTCCTTCGACCTCTCGACCTCGCTCAAAGTCGCTTAGGTCACTCATTTTAATCATTCTAAAGTTCAATCGAACAGTAACTGAATGCCTCGATGCCTGTCTGCCTGTTTTATATAGCAAGGCCACACGACTGTCTGTAGGAAGGATACGTTTTTGGTGAATGGGGTGGTGTACCTAATAAACTGGCCAGTATATATTTACCTACCTTGCCTTTTGCATTCAGATCAAGCTATTTATGTAGTTCATCATGACCATGTGGGTAAGAACTACATTTCCTATCACCCTCTCCTGCCCCCACCTGTTCTCCAGCCCAAGCTGTTCCTGTCTCCTCCTCTCCTCGCCTCCCCCTCTCCTTCCTCTCCTCCCCCTCTCCTGCCCCCACCTGTTCTCCAGCCCGAGCTGATTCTGTCTCCTCCTCTCCTCGCCTCCCCTCTCCTTCCTCTCCTCCCCCTCTCTTTCTCTCCTGTCCTCACCTGTTCTCCAGCCCGAGCTGTTTCTGTCTCCTCCTCTCCTCGCCTCCCCCTCTCCTTCCTCTCCTCCCCCTCTCTTTCCTCACCTGTTCTCCAGCCCAAGCTGTTTCTGTCTCCTCCTCTCCTCTCCTCGCCTCCCCCTCTCCTGTCCTCACCTGTTCTCCAGCCCGAGCTGTTTCTGTCTCCTCCTCTCCTCGCCTCCCCCTCTCCCCCTCTCCTTCCTCTCCTGTCCTCACCTGTTCTCCAGCCCGAGCTGTTCCTGTCTCCTCCTCTCCTCGCCTCCCCCTCTCCTTCCTCTCCTCCCCCTCTCCTGTCCTCACCTGTTCTCCAGCTCCAGCTGCTCCTCCAGCTGGTGTAGTTTGGCCTCCAAGGCGCCGATGGCGGATTTGAACTTTGACCTCCCCTGACCCTCCATCTCCTGTAGCTTGACCTTCAGATCCTTGTTCTGCCTCTCGAGCTGCTGTCTGGCGCCCTCACTGCTCTGGGAGGAACTACGCTCAGCCTGCAGCTCACTGCTCAACTGGTCCACCTAGGGGGAAGGGATAGAGAGACACACACATCACTTTAGAGAGGGGGTCATGGGAGGAAGAGGTTAGGACCAGGGGGAAGTGATAGGAGATGCCCTCTGGTCTGACAGTAAAGGGAAGAGGTAGGGAGACAGTAAAGGGAAGGGGTAGGGAGACAGTAAAGGGGAGAGGTAGGGTGACAGTAAAGGGAAGGGGTAGGGAGACAGTAAAGGGAAGGGAGACAGTAAAGGGGGAGAGGTAGGGAGACAGTAAAGGGAAGGGGTAGGGAGACGGTAAAGGGAAGGGGTAGGGAGACGGTAAAGGGAAGGGGTAGGGAGACGGTAAAGGGAAGGGGTAGGGAGACGGGAAGGGGTAGGGAGACAGTAAAGGGAAGGGGTAGGGAGACGGTAAAGGGAAGAGGTAGGGAGACAGTAAGGGGTAGGGAGACAGTAAAGGGGGAGAGGTAGGGAGACAGTAAAGGGAAGGGGTAGGGAGACGGTAAAGGGAAGGGGTAGGGAGACGGTAAAGGGAAGGGGTAGGGAGACGGTAAAGGGAAGGGGTAGGGAGACGGGAAGGGGTAGGGAGACAGTAAAGGGAAGGGGTAGGGAGACGGTAAAGGGAAGGGGTAGGGAGACAGTAAAGGGAAGGGGTAGGGAGACGGTAAAGGGAAGGGGTAGGGAGACGGTAAAGGGAAGGGGTAGGGAGACGGGAAGGGGTAGGGAGACGGGAAGGGGTAGGGAGACGGTAAAGGGAAGGGGTAGGGAGACAGTAAAGGGAAGGGGTAGGGAGACGGGAAGGGGTAGGGAGACA
>NC_074666.1:99223193-99250693 GCF_029448725.1 Salvelinus fontinalis
GTAAAGGGAAGGGGTAGGGAGACGGGAAGGGGTAGGGAGACAGTAAAGGGAAGGGGTAGGGAGACAGTAAAGGGAAGGGGTAGGGAGACGGGAAGGGGTAGGGAGACAGTAAAGGGAAGGGGTAGGGAGACGGGAAGGGGTAGGGAGACAGTAAAGGGAAGGGGTAGGGAGACGGGAAGGGGTAGGGAGACGGGAAGGGGTAGGGAGACAGTAAAGGGAAGGGGTAGGGAGACAGTAAAGGGAAGGGGTAGGGAGACGGGAAGGGGTAGGGAGACAGTAAAGGGAAGGGGTAGGGAGACGGGAAGGGGTAGGGAGACGGGAAGGGGTAGGGAGACGGTAAAGGGAAGGGGTAGGGAGACGGGAAGGGGTAGGGAGACAGTAAAGGGAAGGGGTAGGGAGACGGGAAGGGGTAGGGAGACAGTAAAGGGAAGGGGTAGGGAGACGGGAAGGGGTAGGGAGACGGTAAAGGGAAGGGGTAGGGAGACAGTAAAGGGAAGGGGTAGGGAGACAGTAAAGGGAAGGGGTAGGGAGACGGGAAGGGGTAGGGAGACAGTAAAGGGAAGGGGTAGGGAGACAGTAAAGGGAAGGGGTAGGGAGACGGGAAGGGGTAGGGAGACAGTAAAGGGAAGGGGTAGGGAGACAGTAAAGGGAAGGGGTAGGGAGACAGTAAAGGGAAGGGGTAGGGAGACAGTAAAGGGAAGGGGTAGGGAGACAGTAAAGGGAAGGGGTAGGGAGACAGTAAAGGGAAGGGGTAGGGAGACGGGAAGGGGTAGGGAGACGGGAAGGGGTAGGGAGACGGTAAAGGGAAGGGGTAGGGAGACGGGAAGGGGTAGGGAGACAGTAAAGGGAAGGGGTAGGGAGACGGGAAGGGGTAGGGAGACAGTAAAGGGAAGGGGTAGGGAGACGGGAAGGGGTAGGGAGACGGTAAAGGGAAGGGGTAGGGAGACAGTAAAGGGAAGGGGTAGGGAGACAGTAAAGGGAAGGGGTAGGGAGACGCGAAGGGGTAGGGAGACAGTAAAGGGAAGGGGTAGGGAGACGGGAAGGGGTAGGGAGACAGTAAAGGGAAGGGGTAGGGAGACAGTAAAGGGAAGGGGTAGGGAGACAGTAAAGGGAAGGGGTAGGGAGACAGTAAAGGGGAAGAGGTAGGGAGACAGTAAAGGGAAGAGGTAGGGAGACAGTAAAGGGAAGAGGTAGGGAGACAGTAAAGGGAAGAGGTAGGGAGACAGTAAAGGGAAGGGGTAGGGAGACAGTAAAGGGAAGGGGTAGGGAGACAGTAAAGGGAAGGGGTAGGGAGACAGTAAAGGGAAGAGGTAGGGAGACAGTAAAGGGAAGGGGTAGGGAGACAGTAAAGGGAAGGGGTAGGGAGACAGTAAAGGGAAGGGGTAGGGAGACAGTAAAGGGGAAGAGGTAGGGAGACAGTAAAGGGAAGAGGTAGGGAGACAGTAAAGGGAAGAGGTAGGGAGACAGTAAAGGGAAGGGGTAGGGAGACAGTAAAGGGAAGGGGTAGGGAGACAGTAAAGGGAAGGGGTAGGGAGACAGTAAAGGGAAGGGGTAGGGAGACAGTAAAGGGGAAGAGGTAGGGAGACAGTAAAGGGAAGGGGTAGGGAGACAGTAAAGGGACGAGGTAGGGAGACGGTAAAGGGAAGAGGTAGGGAGACAGTAAAGGGAAGAGGTAGGGAAGTCATTGAGTGTCTCTTGGTCTGCTTCTCCTCCCTTCACACTACCTAGTGCATACACCCCTCCCCGTAAACCCTACCTGTAGCACACTCCCCTCCCCCTACACACTACCTAGTGCATACTCCCCTCCCCCTAAACCATACCTAAAGCACACTCCCCTCCACCCTACCTAGTGTACACTACCTAGTGCATACTCCCCTCCCCCCTAAACCATACCTAAAGCACACTCCCCTCCCCCCTACACACTACCTAGTGTATACAACCTAGTGCATACTCCCCTCCCCCTAAACCATACCTAAAGCACACTCCCCTCCCCCCTACACACTACCTAGTGTATACAACCTAGTGCATACTCCCCTCCCCCCTAAACCATACCTAAAGCACACTCCCCTCCCCCCTACACACTACCTAGTGCATACTCCCCTCCCCCCTAAACCATACCTAAAGCACACTCCCCTCCCCCCTACCTAGTGCATACTCCCCTCCCCCTAAAGCACATGCCCCTCCCCCCTACACACTACCTAGTGTATAGTCCCCTCCCCCTAAAGCACACTCCCCTCCCCCTTACACACTACCTAGTGTATATCCCCTCCCCCCTACACACTACCTAGTGTATATCCCCTCCCCCCTACACACTACCTAGTGTATATCCCCTCCCCCCTACACACTACCTAGTGTATAGTCCCCTCCCCCTAAAGCACACTCCCCTCCCCCTACACACTACCTAGTGTATAGTCCCCTCCCCCTAAAGCACACTCCCCTCCCCCTACACACTACCTAGTGTATAGTCCCCTCCCCCTAAAGCACACTCCCCTCCCCCTACACACTACCTAGTGTATAGTCCCCTCCCCCTAAAGCACACTCCCCTCCCCCTACACACTACCTAGTGTATAGTCCCCTCCCCCTAAAGCACACTCCCCTCCCCCTACACACTACCTAGTGTATAGTCCCCTCCCCCTAAAGCACACTCCCCTCCCCCTACACACTACCTAGTGTATAGTCCCCTCCCCCTAAAGCACACTCCCCTCCCCCTACACACTACCTGAGTGTATAGTCCCCTCCCCCTAAAGCACACTCCCCTCCCCCTACACACTACCTAGTGTATATCCCCTCCTCTCCTACCTGTTGCTGTGTCTTCCGGAGGCGGTCGTTGAGGTTCTCCATGTTGGCCTGCTCCTCCTCCAGCTCTTCCTCTAACTGGCTGATCTTAGCCTCCAGACGACGCTTCTCATCGGACATCATAGACCTGAGGAGAGGAGGAGGAGGGAGGAGGAGAGGAAGAGGGGAGAGGAAGAGGAGAGGAAGAGGGGGAGGGTAAGAGGAGGAGGGAGGAGAGGAGGAGGATGAGGAGGAGCAGATGAGCAGAGACACAATATAGATGTCAATAGTCTGCACTGAATTGAATGGGAGAAACTAATGGGTTAAAGGGAAGGGTTAGGTTTAGGTTTAAGGGTTAAGTTTGGGTTAAGGTTTAGGTTTAAGGGTTAAGTTTGGGTAAGGGTTAGGTTTAGGCATAAGGGTTAAGGTTAGTTTAAGGGTATGGTTAAGTTTGGGTTAGGTTTAGGCATAAGGGTTAAGGTTAGTTTAAGGGTATGGTTAAGTTTGGGTTAAGGGTTAGGTTTAGTTAAGGGTTAAGGTTAGTTTTAGGGTATGGTTAAGTTTGGGTTAAGGTTAGTTTTAGGGTATGGTTAGGTTTAGGCATAAGGGTTAGGTTTAGGCATAAGGGTTAAGGTTAGTTTTAGGGTATGGTTAAGTTTGGGTTAAGGGTTAGGTTTAGGCATAAGGTTTAAGGTTAGTTTTAGGGTATGGTTAAGTTTGGGTTAAGGGTTAGGTGTGTCCAGTTGTTCTACATCAATACAGATGAAGGAAAGGGATTAGGTCTGCGTCCCATATTACATCCTATTTCCTTTATAGTGCACTACTTTAGACCATGGACCAATGGGCAATAGGGTGGCATTTGGGACACAGTCTACGGGACCTTTTAAAAGTAGCCTACACACTCACTTCGCAGAGTTGCTGGCCAGATCCTCAGACATCTCATCTCTCTCTGTCTCGGCCTGCTTACGAGCCCTCTCTGCCGCAGCCAAGTCCTACAGGGGGAGAAAGAGCGAAGACATGGAGGAAGAGGAGGAGAGAGGGGGGGTATGTTAGGAGACAAGAACAGGAGAGAGGCAGAGTGAAGTTTCTCGTGATGTGTGTATCACAAGGCAAGATTCTCCCATGTTAACATATTCTGTGTCCTGAGAGAGAAAGAGACAGAGGGAGAGAGAGGGGGGGAGAGGGAGAGACAGAGAGATAGGGAGGGAGAGACAGGGAGATAGGGGGGGAGAGGGAGAGACAGGGAGATAGGGGGGGAGAGGGAGAGACAGGGAGATAGGGGGGGAGAGGGAGAGACAGGGAGATAGGGGGGGAGAGACAGGGAGATAGGGGGGGGAGAGAGAGGGAGATAGGGGGGGGAGAGAGAGAAGACTGTACCTCCTGTAGCTGCATGAAGCTGGCCTCCAGGGTCTTGGCTCTTCTCTCTGACTCCCTGGCTGAGGACAGTACCTCCTTCTGGGTTGCACGGGAATCCTCCGCCTCCCTCTGGAGCTCCTTCATCTGGGCCTGAGGAGGAGGGGAGGAAGAGGGAGGAGGAGAGGGGAAGGAGGAGGGGAGGAAGAGGGAGGAGGAGAGGGAGGAAATGGAAGTCATTAGTGGAGAAATGCTAAACGGACCCAGGATCAGAGTCTACAGACAACTTCCCCCTACACCCAGGATCAGAGTCTACAGACAACTTCCCCCTACACCCAGGATCAGAGTCTACAGACAACTTCCCCTTACACCCAGGATCAGAGTCTACAGGCAACTTCCCCTTACACCCAGGATCAGTCTACAGACAACTTCCCCCTACACCCAGGATCAGAGTCTACAGACAACTTCCCCCTACACCCAGGATCAGAGTCTACAGGCAACTTCCCCCTACACCCAGGATCAGAGTCTACAGACAACTTCCCCCTACACCCAGGATCAGAGTCTACAGACAACTTCCCTCTACACCCATTATCAGAGTCTACAGACAACTTCCCCCTACACCCATGATCAGCGTCTAGCGACAACTTCCCCCTACACCCAGGACCAGAGTCTACAGACAACTTCCCCCTACACCCAGGATCAGAGTCTACAGACAACTTCCCCCTACACCCAGGATCAGAGTCTACATACAACTTCCCCCTACACCCAGGATCAGAGTCTACAGACAACTTCCCTCTACACCCAGGATCAGAGTCTACAGACAACTTCCCCTTACACCCAGGACCAGAGTCTACAGACAACTTCCCCCTACACCCATGATCAGAGTCTACAGACAACTTCCCTCTACACCCAGGATCAGAGTCTACAGACAACTTCCCCTTACACCCAGGACCAGAGTCTACAGACAACTTCCCCCTACACCCAGGATCAGAGTCTAGAGGCAACTTCTCCCTACACCCAGGACCAGAGTCTACAGACAACTTCCCCCTACACCCAGGACCAGAGTCTACAGACAACTTCCCCCTACACCCAGGATCAGAGTCTACAGACAACTTCCCCCTACACCCAGGACCAGAGTCTACATACAACTTCCCCCTACACCCAGGATTTCAGTGTTGTTCCTCTGTGGTGTGTGACTGACATGTATCTTCCTCTGCTGTTTGACGGCCTCGTCACGCCCCCTACTGGTGTGAGGGGAAGAGGTAAAGGGGAGGAGGGAAGGAGGTGTGTGGTGTCTGTGTGACTGACCTGTATCTTGCGTAGCTGTTTGACGGCCTCATCACGCCCCCTACTGGTGGCTTCCACCTGGTCCTCCAGATCATTCACCTCTCCTTCCAGCTTCTTCCTCCCTGCTATCGCCCCCGCACGCTGCCTCCTCTCCTCCTCCAGCTCACCCTCCAGCTCACGCACCTGGAGGAGAGGGAGGGAGGGAGGAGAGGGAGGGAGGGGAGGGGGAGAGAGGAGGAGAAAGAGAGTGAAGTTAGAGGGCAGTCGCTCCCGCACGCTGCCTCCTCTCCTCCTCCAACTCCAGCTCCAGCTCACTCCCCGGGAGAGAAGGAGGGATATCAGACGCCCCTCTCCTCCTCTCCTTCCTCTGGTCCTACCTGTTTCCATAGTTGTTTCTCCCTCTCCTCCTCTCCTTCCCCTGGTCCTACCTGTTTCCATAGATATTCCCTCTCTCCTCCTCTCCTTCCCCTGGTCCTACCTGTTTCAGTAGTTGTCTCCTCCTCTCCTCCCTTGTCTCCTCCTCTCCTCCCCGTCTCCTACCTGTTTCAGTAGTTGTCTCCTCCTCTCCTCCCCTTGTATCCTCCTCTCCTCCCCGTCTCCTACCTGTTTCAGTAGTTGTCTCCTCCTCTCCTACCTGTTTCAGTAGTTGTCTCCTCCTCTCCTCCCTTGTCTCATCCTCTCCTCCTCGTCTCCTACCTGTTTCAGTAGTTGTCTCCTCCTCTCCTCCCTGTCTCCTCCTCTCCTCCCTGTCTCCTACCTGTTTCAGTAGTTGTCTCCTCCTCTCCTCCCCGTCTCCTACCTGTTTCAGTAGTTGTCTCCTCCTCTCCTCCCTGTCTCCTACCTGTTTCAGTAGTTGTCTCCTCCTCTCCTCCCTGTCTCCTACCTGTTTCAGTAGTTGTCTCCTCCTCTCCTCCCCTGTCTCCTACCTGTTTCAGTAGTTGTCTCCTCCTCTCCTCCCTGTCTCCTACCTGTTTCAGTAGTTGTCTCCTCCCCTCCTCCCTGTCTCCTACCTGTTTCAGTAGCTGTCTCCTCCTCTCCTCCCTGTCTCCTACCTGTTTCAGTAGCTGTCTCCTCCTCTCCTCCCTGTCTCCTACCTGTTTCAGTAGCTGTCTCCTCCTCTTCTCCCTGTCTCCTCCTCTCCTCCCCCTGTCTCCTCCTCTCCTCCCTGTCTCCTACCTGTTTCAGTAGCTGTCTCCTCCTCTCCTCCCCGTCTCCTACCTGTTTCAGTAGTTGTCTCCTCCTCTCCTCCCTGTCTCCTACCTGTTTCAGTAGTTGTCTCCTCCCCTCCTCCCTGTCTCCTACCTGTTTCAGTAGTTGTCTCCTCCCCTCCTCCCTGTCTCCTACCTGTTTCAGTAGTTGTCTCCTCCCCTCCTCCCTGTCTCCTACCTGTTTCAGTAGCTGTCTCCTCCTCTCCTCCCTGTCTCCTACCTGTTTCAGTAGCTGTCTCCTCCTCTCCTCCCTGTCTCCTACCTGTTTCAGTAGCTGTCTCCTCCTCTTCTCCCTGTCTCCTCCTCTCCTCCCCCTGTCTCCTCCTCTCCTCCCCGTCTCCTACCTGTTTCAGTAGTTGTCTCCTCCTCTCCTCCCTGTCTCCTACCTGTTTCAGTAGTTGTCTCCTCCTCTCCTCCCTGTCTCCTACCTGTTTCAGTAGTTGTCTCCTCCCCTCCTCCCTGTCTCCTACCTGTTTCAGTAGCTGTCTCCTCCTCTCCTCCCTGTCTCCTACCTGTTTCAGTAGTTGTCTCCTCCTCTCCTCCCTGTCTCCTACCTGTTTCAGTAGTTGTCTCCTCCTCTCCTCCCTGTCTCCTACCTGTTTCAGTAGCTGTCTCCTCCTCTTCTCCCTGTCTCCTCCTCTCCTCCCCCTGTCTCCTCCTCTCCTCCCTGTCTCCTACCTGTTTCAGTAGTTGTCTCCTCCTCTCCTCCCCTGTCTCCTACCTGTTTCAGTAGTTGTCTCCTCCTTTCCTCCCTGTATCCTACCTGTTTCAGTAGTTGTCTCCTCCTCTCCTCCCCTGTCTCCTACCTGTTTCAGTAGTTGTCTCCTCCTCTCCTCCCTGTCTCCTACCTGTTTCAGTAGTTGTCTCCTCCTCTCCTCCCCTGTCTCCTACCTGTTTCAGTAGTTGTCTCCTCCTTTCCTCCCTGTATCCTACCTGTTTCAGTAGTTGTCTCCTACCTGTTTCAGTAGTTGTCTCCTCCTCTCCTCCCTGTCTCCTACCTGTTTCAGTAGTTGTCTCCTCCTCTCCTCCCTGTCTCCTACCTGTTTCAGTAGTTGTCTCCTCCTCTCCTCCCCTGTCTCCTACCTGTTTCAGTAGTTGTCTCCTCCTCTCCTCCCCTGTCTCCTACCTGTTTCAGTAGTTGTCTCCTCCTCTCCTCCCCTGTCTCCTACCTGTTTCAGTAGTTGTCTCCTCCTCTCCTCCCCTGTCTCCTACCTGTTTCAGTAGTTGTCTCCTCCTCTCCTCCCCTGTCTCCTACCTGTTTCAGTAGTTGTCTCCTCCTCTCCTCCCTGTCTCCTACCTGTTTCAGTAGTTGTCTCCTCCTCTCCTCCCCCTGTTCGTCTCGTCCCTGCAGGTCTCTGTCATGCTGTGTCTTCATGGCCTGCGTGTTGACCTCCAGACGTAGCTTAGCATCCTCTGCGACCTGCAGCTCATCCTCCAGCTCCTCCATCTGGGTCCGCATCTCCTCCAACACCGCTTCCAGACCTCGCTTCGCCTTCTCCAACTCATGGACCTGGCCAACCCACAACACAATCAGTCACAATCAACCTGACAATGGGGGCAAGAGAGGGAGGGAGAGGGGGAGAGAGGGGGAGAGGGAGAGAGGGAGAGAGGGAGAGAGGGAGGGAGGGAGGGAGAGAGACAGAGAGAGACAGAGAGAGACAGAGAGAGTGAAAGATGAAGAGAGCGAGAGTGATACAAACACACTCACGTTCTTCCCGACATCGTCCTTGGAGCTGACCAGGTCCTCCATCTCTGCCCTGAGGGCCTTGTTGCTTCTCTCCTGCTCCTCCAGGGAGCCCTGCATCTCCTCCAAGGCTCTCCCCAGAGCCAGCGCCCGCGTCTCCTTCTCTCTGGCCTCCGCCTCCGCTCGGTCACGCTCCTCAGCATACTTACCGGAGATGGAACGCTCCTCTGCTAGCATCTGGGAGAGGGGGGGAGAGGTGGGAGGGAGGGGGGAGAGGTAGGTGGGAGGGAGGTGAGGGGGGAGAGGTGGGAGAGAGGGAGGGAGGAGAGGTGGGAGAGAGGGAGGGAGGGGAGGAGAGGTGGGAGGGAGGGGGAGAGGTAGGTGGAGGGGAGGGAGGAGAGGTGGGAGGGAAGGAGGAGAGGGGGGGAGAGGTGGGAGGGAGGGGGGAGAGGTAGGTGGGAGGGAGGTGAGGGGGGAGAGGTGGGAGAGAGGGAGGGAGGAGAGGTGGGAGAGAGGGAGGGAGGGGAGGAGAGGTGGGAGGGAGGGGGAGAGGTAGGTGGAGGGGAGGGAGGAGAGGTGGGAGGGAAGGAGGAGAGGGGGGAGGTGGGAGGGAGAGAGGGAGGGAGGGAGGAGGTGAGAAAATAACAGATTTTCACAGGTGGATGCAAAGATAATAGCTGTTAAAGGTTGGCAAGACAGCACAAACAGATACGGGACCAGGCTAAGAAATGATATCTGTTGTGTGGAGGGTGTTGTGTTGATTATCATACTTGTTGTTACTGACTTCCCTTTCTTAATTGCCCCTGAGGGGATTAATGAAGTTCAAATGAGTTGAATTGAATTGAACTGAGTTGAATTGAATTGAACTGAGTTGAATTGATTGAGTTTAACGAAGTTGAATGAAGTTAAATTGAATTGAGTTGAATTGACTACTAACCTGGTCAAACTTCCTCTGTTTCTTCTCCAGGTTGGAGACCAAGGTTCTCTGGTTGTCCAGGTCCATCAGAATGTCCTCCAGTTCCTGCTGTAGTCTGATCCTGTTCTTCTCCAGTTTATCATAGGCACACACCTTCTCCTCATACCTATCAACACACCACGGAGGAGTAACATATAGTTACATACGGTTAGTTATATATATTATATACAGTATGTCTATACAGATGCAGGATCTTCATTTGACCAGTATTGTCGCAGCAAAATAATCCTGCAGCAACAGGATTTGAACGTTTAAAGCCCATAATGTTGCTATTAGTTATCCCCCCAAAAAGTGCAATTCTGTTAACCTGCACCAACACGGTTATATTTTCAGTTAATTTATTTAAATCACGAAGATCCTGCTGTGCAGGAAAATTCTCAGCAACAAATTAAGTGATCAAATTAAGATCCTACATATGTTTTATTCTAAATATATTTATAACTATTATATACAGTATATGTATCATATATGTCTAATTGTCGTACTGTGAGTTGGCAGCCTCCAGGTCTCTCTGCAGGCGTTTCTTCCCCTCCTCCAGGAGTTCCACTGTCCCCTGCTGCTCATCCAGACCTTTCTTACAGTCAGACAGCTGAAGAGAGAGAAAGGGTCAAAGGTCAAACTCTATATTCTCTTTCTGTAACAGTACTGACCTGACCCCTCTCTCTCTGTAACAGTACTGACCTGACCCCTCTCTCTCTCTGTAACAGTACTGACCTGACCCCTCTCTGTAACAGTACTGACCTGACCCCTCTCTCTCTCTCTGTAACAGTACTGACCTGACCCCTCTCTCTCTCTCTGTAACAGTACTGACCTGACCCCTCTCTCTCTCTCTCTGTAACACTACTGACCTGACCCCTCCCTCTCTCTCTCTGTAACAGTACTGACCTGACCCCTCCCTCTCTCTCTCTGTAACGGTACTGACCTGACCCCTCTCTCTCTATCTCTCTCTGTAACAGTACTGACCTGACCCCTCTCTCTCTCTCTCTGTAACAGTACTGACCTGACCCCTCTCTCTCTCTCTCTGTAACAGTACTGACCTGACCTCTCTCTCTCTCTGTAACAGTACTGACCTGACCCCTCTCTCTCTCTCTCTGTAACAGTACTGACCTGACCCCTCTCTCTCTGTAACAGTACTGACCTGACCCCTCTCTCTCTCTCTCTGTAACAGTACTGACCTGACCCCTCTCTCTCTCTCTCTGTAACAGTACTGACCTGACCCCTCTCTCTCTCTCTCTGTAACAGTACTGACCTGACCCCTCTCTCTCTGTAACAGTACTGACCTGACCCCTCTCTCTCTCTCTGTAACAGTACTGACCTGACCCCTCTCTCTCTCTCTGTAACACTACTGACCTGACCCCTCTCTCTCTCTCTCTGTAACACTACTGACCTGACCCCTCTCTCTCTCTCTGTAACAGTACTGACCTGACCCCTCTCTCTCTGTAACAGTACTGACCTGACCCCTCTCTCTCTCTCTGTAACGGTACTGACCTGACCCCTCTCTCTCTCTCTCTGTAACACTACTGACCTGACCCCTCTCTCTCTCTCTGTAACAGTACTGACCTGACCCCTCTCTCTCTCTCTCTGTAACAGTACTGACCTGACCCCTCTCTCTCTCTCTCTCTGTAACAGTACGGACCTGACCTCTCTCTCTCTCTCTGTAACACTACTGACCTGACCTCTCTCTCTCTCTCTGTAACAGTACTGACCTGACCCCTCTCTCTCTCTCTGTAACACTACTGACCTGACCCCTCTCTCTCTCTCTCTGTAACGGTACTGACCTGACCCCTCTCTCTCTCTCTCTGTAACAGTACTGACCTGACCTCTCTCTCTCTCTGTAACGGTACTGACCTGACCCCTCTCTCTCTCTCTCTGTAACAGTACTGACCTGACCCCTCTCTCTCTCTCTCTCTCTGTAACAGTACTGACCTGACCCCTCTCTCTCTCTCTCTCTGTAACAGTACTGACCTGACCTCTCTCTCTGTAACAGTACTGACCTGACCTCTCTCTCTGTAACAGTACTAACCTGACCCCTCTCTCTCTCTCTCTGTAACAGTACTGACCTGACCCCTCTCTCTCTCTCTGTAACGGTACTGACCTGACCCCTCTCTCTCTCTCTCTGTAACGGTACTGACCTGACCCCTCTCTCTCTCTCTCTGTAACGGTACTGACCTGACCCCTCTCTCTCTCTCTCTGTAACAGTACTGACCTGACCCCTCTCTCTCTCTCTGTAACAGTACTGACCTGACCCCTCTCTCTCTCTGTAACAGTACTGACCTGACCCCTCTCTCTCTCTCTCTGTAACGGTACTGACCTGACCCCTCTCTCTCTCTCTGTAACAGTACTGACCTGACCCCTCTCTCTCTCTCTGTAACAGTACTGACCTGACCCCTCTCTCTCTCTCTGTAACACTACTGACCTGACCCCTCTCTCTCTGTAACAGTACTGACCTGACCCCTCTCTCTCTCTCTCTCTGTAACGGTACTGACCTGACCCCTCTCTCTCTCTCTCTCTCTCTGTAACAGTACTGACCTGACCCCTCTCTCTCTCTCTGTAACAGTACTGACCTGACCCCTCTCTCTCTCTCTCTGTAACACTACTGACCTGACCCCTCTCTCTCTCTCTCTGTAACAGTACTGACCTGACCCCCCTCTCTGTAACAGTACTGACCTGACCCCTCTCTCTCTCTGTAACAGTACTGACCTGACCCCCCCTCTCGCTCTCTGTAACACTACTGACCTGACCCCTCTCTCTCTGTAACAGTACTGACCTGACCCCTCTCTCTCTCTGTAACAGTACTGACCTGACCCCTCTCTCTCTGTAACACTACTGACCTGACCCCTCTCTCTCTCTCTCTCTCTCTCTGTAACAGTACTGACCTGACCCCCCCCCCTCTCTCTCTCCACTGACCTGCATGTTGAGGCTGGAGGCCTGTCTCTCCACTCCTCTCTTGGCCTCTGTCTCTTCCTCCAGCTGTTCTAGAAGGTTGTTCCTGTCTTCCTCCGTCTGGCGTAGACGACCTGACAGGTTCAGCTTCTGATGAGTCTCCTCTGCCAACAACTCCTAGAGGGGGGAGGGGAGAGAGGAGGGGAGGGGAGAGAGGAGAGGAGAGGAGAGGAGGGGAGGAGGGGGGAGAGGAGGGAAGGGGAGAGAGGAAGAGAGAGAGGAGGGGGGGGGAGAGAGGAGGGGAGAGGAGGGGAGAGAGAGGGAGAGAGGGGGAGAGAGGGAAACAGATAAACATGAACAGGTTGTGGTAGTGTGTTCTAGTTCACTTTAGCCTCAAAGGTCCTAACAAACATGACTTAAAAAGGGAACTATTAAACAGGGGGACAAAACTCTGTTAATCTATCACTCTGAGGAGGTTTCCCTGTCAGCTGGACATCCTATATCTATTCAGTCTGAGTCTCACCTGAGAGTCCTGTAGGTCTGAGTCTCACCTGAGAGTCCTGTAGCTGGGACCCCAGAGTTCTGTCAGTCTGAGTCTCACCTGAGAGTCCTGTAGGTCTGAGTCTCACCTGAGAGTCCTGTAGGTCTGAGTCTCACCTGAGAGTCCTGTAGGTCTGAATCTCACCTGAGAGTCCTGTAAGGTCTGAGTCTCACCTGAGAGTCCTGTAAGGTCTGAGTCTCACCTGAGAGTCCTGTAAGGTCTGAGTCTCACCTGAGAGTCCTGTAAGGTCTGAGTCTCACCTGAGAGTCCTGTAAGGTCTGAGTCTCACCTGAGAGTCCTGTAAGGTCTGAGTCTCACCTGAGAGTCCTGTAAGGTCTGAGTCTCACCTGAGAGTCCTGTAAGGTCTGAGTCTCACCTGAGAGTCCTGTAAGGTCTGAGTCTCACCTGAGAGTCCTGTAAGGTCTGAGTCTCACCTGAGAGTCCTGTAAGGTCTGAGTCTCACCTGAGAGTCCTGTAAGGTCTGAGTCTCACCTGAGAGTCCTGTAAGGTCTGAGTCTCACCTGAGAGTCCTGTAAGGTCTGAGTCTCGCCTGAGAGTCCTGTAAGGTCTGAGTCTCGCCTGAGAGTCCTGTAAGGTCTGAGTCTCACCTGAGAGTCCTGTAAGGTCTGAGTCTCACCTGAGAGTCCTGTAGGTCTGAATCTCACCTGAGAGTCCTGTAAGGTCTGAGTCTCACCTGAGAGTCCTGTAAGGTCTGAGTCTCACCTGAGAGTCCTGTAAGGTCTGAGTCTCACCTGAGAGTCCTGTAAGGTCTGAGTCTCACCTGAGAGTCCTGTAAGGTCTGAGTCTCACCTGAGAGTCCTGTAAGGTCTGAGTCTCACCTGAGAGTCCTGTAAGGTCTGAGTCTCACCTGAGAGTCCTGTAAGGTCTGAGTCTCACCTGAGAGTCCTGTAAGGTCTGAGTCTCACCTGAGAGTCCTGTAAGGTCTGAGTCTCACCTGAGAGTCCTGTAAGGTCTGAGTCTCACCTGAGAGTCCTGTAAGGTCTGAGTCTCACCTGAGAGTCCTGTAAGGTCTGAGTCTCACCTGAGAGTCCTGTAAGGTCTGAGTCTCACCTGAGAGTCCTGTAAGGTCTGAGTCTCACCTGAGAGTCCTGTAAGGTCTGAGTCTCACCTGAGAGTCCTGTAAGGTCTGAGTCTCACCTGAGAGTCCTGTAAGGTCTGAGTCTCACCTGAGAGTCCTGTAAGGTCTGAGTCTCACCTGAGAGTCCTGTAAGGTCTGAGTCTCACCTGAGAGTCCTGTAAGGTCTGAGTCTCACCTGAGAGTCCTGTAAGGTCTGAGTCTCACCTGAGAGTCCTGTAAGGTCTGAGTCTCACCTGAGAGTCCTGTAAGGTCTGAGTCTCACCTGAGAGTCCTGTAAGGTCTGAGTCTCACCTGAGAGTCCTGTAAGGTCTGAGTCTCACCTGAGAGTCCTGTAAGGTCTGAGTCTCACCTGAGAGTCCTGTAAGGTCTGAGTCTCACCTGAGAGTCCTGTAAGGTCTGAGTCTCACCTGAGAGTCTTGTAAGGTCTGAGTCTCACCTGAGAGTCCTGTAAGGTCTGAGTCTCACCTGAGAGTCCTGTAAGGTCTGAGTCTCACCTGAGAGTCCTGTAAGGTCTGAGTCTCACCTGAGCGTCCTGTAGCTGGGACCCCAGACTGCCCAGGTCTTTACTCAGTTTAATGTTCTTCCCCTCCACCTCATTCAGCAGACCGCTCACACTGTCCAACTCGGACTGGAACACAGGGATGAGAGAAGAAGGGGATGAGAGAAGAAGGGGATGGGAGAAAAGAGTAGCAGGTTGTCACAAACATGAAATAATAAATGATGATGTCTGTCATCATGTAAATAAAACACACCAACACACCAACCACAATATGGTCTCAGACGCTATAGTGTTCAATGACTGTTGTATTTCTGGGTTGTTGTTAGTGTTCTCAGATGTGTCACCAATAAATAGATGACAGTTGTACTAGGACAATCCCCTGCTCGTGTTTCAGGTTTTAAAAGTTTGTGACTTGTATTATTTTCATCTGACTTGTGATTGTACAGATGTAGGGTCTTCATTTGATCACCCTGTTGCAGGATACATTTTCTGAAAACGTGTAGTGTATTTGAGGTTTGAAAAGTTTAACTAATTTCCACTTTGGAGTTTCAGACTTGATTTTCCCTTACGAAAAATGTATCAACCCCTACTAAAATGTCCATGAATTACAATCCACATAATAATCCAAATGTCCTGTTGCTGCAGGATTATTTTCCTGCTGTAGCAAACTGGTTCAAATTAAGATCCTACATCTGTAGCCAGTGTACGCTACTCACGGTCAACTTAGAGACTCGTTCTCCCAGCTCCCCCCTCTGTCTCTCGCTGTCGTTGTAGCGCGACTGCAAGTCTGAGAGCTGACCTTCGATCTTCTTCCTCTTGTGCTCCACTTCCTGCTTGGCGTTGGCCAATGAGTGGAGGTCTGCGCTAAGGTCAGATGACTCCTTCTCCAATCCCTGCTTAGCCTTCTCCAGACTGGCTCGCACCTGGGGAGAGATGTGAGGGAGTGGGGGGGAGGGAGTGGGGGAGAGGAGGGAGGGAGTGGGGGAGAGGAGGGAGGGTGTGAGGGAGTGTGTTTACTTTGTCCATATGTGTGTATGTGTGTGTGCATGTGTGTGTGCATGTGTGTGTGTGCTATGGTCATGTGTATGTGTGTGCATGTGTGTCTATGTGTTACCCTCTTGGCCTGCTCCAGTTGTTCAGACAGTTCCTCAACAGTCTGTGTGTGTTTCTGTCTCATCTCCTGAACCTGAGCTTCATGGTTCCTCCCTTCCTCCTCCATCACCTTCTTCAACATGGCTACCTCCTGCTCTCGCTTCGCCCTGGACAACACAACACACAGCAACCATCAGTGTGTGTCCCAATTGGAACCGTACCGTAGTTCCTGCTGTGCAGCGGTGGTGTCCAGTGGGTCCTCTAGACGGTCAAACTGACACCGTATGGTCAGGATATGGTATCCTCTAGACGGTCAAACTGACACCGTATGGTCAGGGTGTGGTGTCCAGTGGGTCCTCTAGACGGTCAAACTGACACCGTATGGTCAGGATGTGGTGTCCAGTGGGTCCTCTAGACGGTCAAACTGACACCGTATGGTCAGGATGTGGTGTCCAGTGGGTCCTCTAGACGGTCAAACTGACACCGTATGGTCAGGGTGTGGTGTCCAGTGGGTCCTCTAGACGGTCAAACTGACACCGTATGGTCAGGGTGTGGTGTCCAGTGGGTCCTCTAGACGGTCAAACTGACACCGTGTGGTCACTAGAGGTCAAACTGAGACCGTATGGTCACTAGAGGTCAAACTGAGACCGTGTGGTCACTAGAGGTCAAACTGACACCGTGTGGTCACTAGAGGTCAAACTGACACCGTGTGGTCACTAGAGGTCAAACTGACACCGTGTGGTCACTAGAGGTCAAACTGACACCGTGTGGTCACTAGAGGTCAAACTGACACCGTATGGTCACTAGAGATCAAACTGACACCGTATGGTCACTAGAGGTCAAACTGACACCGTATGGTCACTAGAGGTCAAACTGACAACGTATGGTCACTAGAGGTCAAACTGACACCGTATGGTCACTAGAGGTCAAACTGACACCGTATGGTCACTAGAGGTCAAACTGACACCGTATGGTCACTAGAGGTCAAACTGACACCGTATGGTCACTAGAGGTCAAACTGACACCGTATGGTCAGGGTGTGATGTCCAGTGGGTCCTCTAGACGGTCAAACTGACACCGTATGGTCAGGATGTGGTATCCTCTAGACGGTCAAACTGACACCGTATGGTCAGGGTGTGGTGTCCAGTGGGTCCTCTAGACGGTCAAACTGACACCGTATGGTCAGGGTGTGGTGTCCAGTGGGTCCTCTAGACGGTCAAACTGACACCGTATGGTCAGGGTGTGGTGTCCAGTGGGTCCTCTAGACGGTCAAACTGACACCGTATGGTCAGGATGTGGTGTCCAGTGGGTCCTCTAGACGGTCAAACTGACACCGTATGGTCACTAGAGGTCAAACTGAGACCGTACGGTCACTAGAGGTCAAACTGAGACCGTATGGTCAGCATGTGGTGTCCTCTAGACGGTCACTAGAGGTCAAACTGAGACCGTATGGTCACTAGAGATCAAACTGAGACCGTACGGTCACTAGAGGTCAAACTGAGACCGTATGGTCAGCATGTGGTGTCCTCTAGACGGTCACTAGAGGTCAAACTGAGACCGTATGGTCACTAGAGGTCAAACTGAGACCGTATGGTCAGGATGTGGTGTCCTCTAGACGGTCACTAGAGGTCAAACTGAGACCGTATGGTCAGGATGTGGTGTCCTCTAGATGGTCACTAGAGGTCAAACTGAGACCGTATGGTCACTAGAGGTCAAACTGAGACCGTATGGTCACTAGAGGTCAAACTGAGACCGTATGGTCAGGATGTGGTGTCCTCTAAATGGTCACTAGAGGTCAAACTGAGACCGTATGGTCAGGATGTGGTGTCCTCTAGATGGTCACTAGAGGTCAAACTGAGACTGTATGGTCACTAGAGGTCAAACTGAGACCGTATGGTCAGGATGTGGTGTCCTCTAGATGGTCACTAAAGGTCAAACTGAGACCGTATGGTCACTAGAGGTCAAACTGAGACCGTATGGTCAGGATGTGGTGTCCTCTAGATGGTCACTAGAGGTCAAACTGAGACCGTATGGTCACTAGAGGTCAAACTGAGACCGTATGGTCACTAGAGGTCAAACTGAGACCGTATGGTCAGGATGTGGTGTCCTCTAAACGGTCACTAGAGGTCAAACAGACCGTATGGTCAGGATGTGGTGTCCTCTAGACGGTCACTAGAGGTCAAACAGACCGTATGGTCAGGATGTGGTGGTGACCGTATGGTCAGGATGTGGTGGTGACCGTATGGTCAGGATGTGGTGGTGAGCGTATGGTCAGGATGTGGTGGTGACCGTATGGTCAGGATGTGGTGGTGACCGTATGGTCAGGATGTGGTGGTGACCGTACCGTATGGTCAGGATGTGGTGGTGACCGTATGGTCAGGATGTGGTGGTGACCGTATGGTCAGGATGTGGTGGTGACCGTACCGTATGGTCAGGATGTGGTGGTGAGCGTATGGTCAGGATGTGGTGGTGACCGTATGGTCAGGATGTGGTGGTGACCGTACCGTATGGTCAGGATGTGGTGGTGACCGTACCGTATGGTCAGGATGTGGTGGTGACCGTATGGTCAGGATGTGGTGGTGACCGTATGGTCAGGATGTGGTGGTGACCGTATGGTCAGGATGTGGTGGTGACCGTATGGTCAGGATGTGGTGGTGACCGTATGGTCAGGATGTGGTGGTGACCGTATGGTCAGGGTGTGGTGGTGAGCGTATGGTCAGGATGTGGTGGTGACCGTATGGTCAGGATGTGGTGGTGACCGTATGGTCAGGATGTGGTGGTGACCGTATGGTCAGGGTGTGGTGACCGTACCGTATGGTCAGGATGCGGTGACCGTACCGTATGGTCAGGATGTGGTGGTGACCGTACCGTATGGTCAGGATGTGGTGGTGACCGTATGGTCAGGATGTGGTGGTGACCGTATGGTCAGGATGTGGTGGTGACCGTATGGTCAGGGTGTGGTGGTGACCGTACCGTATGGTCAGGATGTGGTGGTGACCGTATGGTCAGGATGTGGTGGTGACCGTATGGTTAGGGTGTGGTGGTGACCGTATGGTCAGGGTGTGGTGGTGAGCGTATGGTCAGGATGTGGTGGTGACCGTATGGTCAGGGTGTGGTGGTGACCGTATGGTCAGGATGTGGTGGTGACCGTATGGTCAGGATGTGGTGGTGACCGTATGGTCAGGATGTGGTGGTGACCGTATGGTCAGGATGTGGTGGTGACCGTATGGTCAGGGTGTGGTGGTGACCGTACCGTATGGTCAGGATGTGGTGGTGACCGTACCGTATGGTTAGGGTGTGGTGGTGACCGTATGGTCAGGGTGTGGTGGTGAGCGTATGGTCAGGATGTGGTGGTGACCGTATGGTCAGGGTGTGGTGGTGACCGTATGGTCAGGATGTGGTGGTGACCGTATGGTCAGGATGTGGTGGTGACCGTATGGTCAGGATGTGGTGGTGACCGTATGGTCAGGGTGTGGTGGTGACCGTACCGTATGGTCAGGATGTGGTGGTGACCGTACCGTATGGTCAGGATGTGGTGGTGAGCGTATGGTCAGGATGTGGTGGTGACCGTATGGTCAGGATGTGGTGGTGACCGTATGGTCAGGGTGTGGTGGTGACCGTACCGTATGGTCAGGATGTGGTGGTGACCGTATGGTCAGGATGTGGTGGTGACCGTATGGTCAGGGTGTGGTGGTGACCGTATGGTCAGGATGTGGTGGTGACCGTATGGTCAGGATGTGGTGGTGACCGTATGGTCAGGGTGTGGTGGTGACCGTACCGTATGGTCAGGATGTGGTGGTGACCGTACCGTATGGTCAGGATGTGGTGGTGAGCGTATGGTCAGGGTGTGGTGGTGACCGTACCGTATGGTCAGGATGTGGTGGTGAGCGTACCGTATGGTCAGGGTGTGGTGGTGACCGTACCGTATGGTCAGGATGTGGTGGTGACCGTATGGTCAGGATGTGGTGGTGACCGTACCGTATGGTCAGGATGTGGTGGTGACCTTACCGTCAGGATGTGGTGGTGACCGTATGGTCAGGATGTGGTGGTGACCGTACCGTATGGTCAGGATGTGGTGGTGACCGTACCGTATGGTCAGGATGTGGTGGTGACCGTATGGTCAGGATGTGGTGGTGACCGTACCGTATGGTCAGGATGTGGTGGTGACCGTACCGTATGGTCAGGATGTGGTGGTGAGCGTATGGTCAGGATGTGGTGGTGACCGTACCGTATGGTCAGGATGTGGTGGTGACCGTATGGTCAGGATGTGGTGGTGACCGTATGGTCAGGATGTGGTGGTGACCGTACCGTATGGTCAGGATGTGGTGGTGACCGTATGGTATGGTCAGGATGTGGTGGTGACCGTATGGTATGGTCAGGGTGTGGTGGTGACCGTATGGTATGGTCAGGGTGTGGTGACCGTACCGTATGGTCAGGGTGTGGTGGTGACCGTACCGTATGGTCAGGATGTGGTGGTGACCGTATGGTCAGGATGTGGTGGTGACCGTATGGTCAGGATGTGGTGGTGACCGTATGGTCAGGATGTGGTGGTGACCGTATGGTCAGGATGTGGTGGTGAGCGTATGGTCAGGATGTGGTGGTGAGCGTATGGTCAGGATGTGGTGGTGACCGTATGGTCAGGATGTGGTGGTGACCGTATGGTCAGGATGTGGTGGTGACCGTATGGTCAGGATGTGGTGGTGACCGTATGGTCAGGATGTGGTGGTGACCGTATGGTCAGGGTGTGGTGGTGACCATATGGTCAGGATGTGGTGGTGACCGTATGGTCAGGATGTGGTGGTGAGCGTACCGTATGGTCAGGGTGTGGTGGTGACCGTATGGTCAGGATGTGGTGGTGACCGTATGGTCAGGGTGTGGTGGTGACCATATGGTCAGGATGTGGTGGTGAGCGTATGGTCAGGATGTGGTGGTGACCGTATGGTCAGGATGTGGTGGTGACCGTATGGTCAGGATGTGGTGGTGAGCGTATGGTCAGGATGTGGTGGTGACCGTATGGTCAGGATGTGGTGGTGAGCGTATGGTCAGGATGTGGTGGTGAGCGTATGGTCAGGATGTGGTGGTGACCGTATGGTCAGGATGTGGTGGTGAGCGTATGGTCAGGATGTGGTGGTGACCGTATGGTCAGGATGTGGTGGTGACCGTATGGTCAGGGTGTGGTGGTGACCGTATGGTCAGGGTGTGGTGGTGACCGTATGGTCAGGATGTGGTGGTGACCGTATGGTCAGGATGTGGTGGTGACCGTATGGTCAGGATGTGGTGGTGAGCGTATGGTCAGGATGTGGTGGTGACCGTATGGTCAGGATGTGGTGGTGAGCGTATGGTCAGGATGTGGTGGTGAGCGTATGGTCAGGATGTGGTGGTGACCGTATGGTCAGGATGTGGTGGTGAGCGTATGGTCAGGATGTGGTGGTGACCGTATGGTCAGGATGTGGTGGTGAGCGTATGGTCAGGATGTGGTGGTGACCGTATGGTCAGGATGTGGTGGTGACCGTATGGTCAGGATGTGGTGGTGAGCGTATGGTCAGGATGTGGTGGTGACCGTATGGTCAGGATGTGGTGGTGAGCGTATGGTCAGGATGTGGTGGTGAGCGTACCGTATGGTCAGGATGTGGTGGTGACCGTATGGTCAGGATGTGGTGGTGACCGTATGGTCAGGATGTGGTGGTGACCGTACCGTATGGTCAGGATGTGGTGGTGACCGTATGGTCAGGATGTGGTGGTGAGCGTATGGTCAGGGTGTGGTGGTGAGCGTACCGTAGCTCCTGCTGAGCGGCGGTGGTATCCAGAGTGTCTTCCAGCTCAGACCTCAGAGCGTTCAGCTCCTCCCCCAGGTCTCTACAGGCTGCATCAGCCTTCCTCCTGGCAGCCCCCTCTGACTCCAGGTCCTCCTGGATCTCACCTATTTATCACACGCAGACACACACACACACACACACACACACACACACACACTCATGACCAGATCTCTCACACACCTATTCCTCATCTAGTGCACTACCTTTGAGCAGGTTAGTGTTTTCCATCATGAATCTTGTTCTGGAGCAGCTCTGCAGAGTGGTCACTAGCTGGCACAGCCACAAAGTCATAACGTCTGACTTTAAACCCTAACCTTAACCACACTGCTAACCCTAACCCTAACCACACTGCTAACCCTAACCTTAACCACACTGCTAACCCTAACCTTAACCACACTGCTATCCCTAACCTTAACCACACTGCTAACCCTAACCTTAACCACACTGCTAACCCTAACCTTAACCATACTGCTAACCCTAACCTTAACCACACTGCTAACCCTAACCTTAACCACACTGCTAACCCTAACCTTAACCACACTGCTAACCCTAACCTTAACCACACTGCTAACCCTAACCTTAACCACACTGCTAACCCTAACCTTAACCATACTGCTAACCCTAACCTTAACCACACTGCTAACCCTAACCTTAACCACACTGCTAACCCTAACCTTAACCATACTGCTAACCCTAACCTTAACCATACTGCTAACCCTAACCTTAACCACACTGCTAACCCTAACCTTAACCACGCTGCTAACCCTAACCTTAACCACGCTGCTAACCCTAACCTTAACCACGCTGCTAACCCTAACCTTAACCACACTGCTAACCCTAACCTTAACCACACTGCTAACCCTAACCTTAACCACACTGCTAACCCTAACCTTAACCACACTGCCAACCCTAACCTTAACCACACTGCTAACCCTAACCTTAACCACACTGCTAACCCTAACCTTAACCACACTGCTAACCCTAACCTTAACCACACTGCTAACCCTAACCTTATCCACACTGCTAACCCCAACCTTAACCACACTGCTAACCCTGACGCCTAACCTTAAATTAAGAACAAACAGCTCATTTTGTTTTCAGGAATTTTTACAATATAGACAATTTAGACTTTGCAGCTTGCCCATCTAGCAGAAATCGTTCAGGTCTGCCTCAAGGACGAGACTCATCCCAATCAACGCTCAGGTCTGCCTCAAGGACGAGACTCATCCCAATCAACGCTCAGTTCTGCCTCAAGGACGAGACTCATCCCAATAATCGTTCAGGTCTGCCTCAAGGACGAGACTCATCCCATTCAACGCTCAGGTCTGCCTCAAGGACGAGACTCATCCCAATCAACGCTCAGTTCTGCCTCAAGGACGAGACTCATCCCAATCAACGCTCAGTTCTGCCTCAAGGACGAGACTCATCCCAATCAACGCTCAGTTCTGCCTCAAGGACGAGACTCATCCCAATCAACGCTCAGTTCTGCCTCAAGGACGAGACTCATCCCAATCAACGCTCAGGTCTGCCTCAAGGACGAGACTCATCCTAATCAACGCTCAGGTCTGCCTCAAGGACGAGACTCATCCCAATAATCGTTCAGGTCTGCCTCAAGGACGAGACTCATCCCAATCAACGCTCAGGTCTGCCTCAAGGATGAGACTAATCCCATTCAACGCTCAGGTCTGCCTCAAGGACGAGACTCATCCCAATCAACGTTCAGTTCTGCCTCAAGGACGAGACTCATCCCAATCAACGCTCAGGTCTGCCTCAAGGACGAGACTCATCCCAATCAACGCTCAGGTCTGCCTCAAGGACGAGACTCATCCCAATCAACGCTCAGGTCTGCCTCAAGGACGAGACTCATCCCAATCAACGCCAACCTGCTACTTTTGACCCTTGCGGGTGTCTTTTGGGACACCCTCCCTTGATATGGATCTCACCTAACAGCCCCTCCAGCTCCCTGACACGACGCACCGCCGCAACACATCCGGCAGACTCCTCCTCCAACCTGACAGAGAGAGAGAGATTTAGGGCATGAGAAATAATAGCTATTTTATGTGTGTAGATGCGCCTAATAATGGTTAAGATTGTCAACGTACAGTCTCTCTCAACTCTTTAACTCTTTGTCAAGTGTGTTTATATGTTCCTGGATAATAAAGCTACTGATTGAAGATAGTTCATCACTGATGATCTGGGATTGATTACCTGGCCTGTGTGGCCAGTAGCTCCTCCTCCTTGGCGGCGAGCTGTGCTCTGAGCTCGTCTATCTGGGCCTGCAGGTCGGCCAGCTGCTCCTGGAGATCAGCCAGCTCCGTCTCCAGCTTCCTCTTGGCCTTCTCCACATCCTGCCTGCCCTTCTCCTCCTTCTTCATACGCACTGAGGAAGAGGAGGAGGAAGAGGGAGAGGAGGAGGAAGAGGGAAAGGAATCGTCATCATCTATAGCAGAGGTAGACTGATGCCTTCTTGGAGAGTGTGTAAGCTGTGTTCAGCTTTATCCCAGTCCTAACACATCAGATTCAACCAATTAAGGTCTAGATGAAAGACCCTAATTGACTGATTACTGACTGACTGACTGATTGATGCCAGGGGTGAGGGGTCAGGGGTTGGAGGTCAGAGGTGAGTAACTCACCCTCCAGGTCTGAGATCATAGACTCGTGTTTGTTCTTCAGCTTGGCCAGGTTCTTAGACTTCTCCTCTTCCTCAGCCAGGTTAGAGCTGGAGTCTGCTATTCTCTCCTCCAACAGTTTACGCTCCTGAAGAACGACGGATAAAAGAGAGGTCAGGGTTCAGAGGTGAGGGGTCAGGGACTGTGCTATTCTCTCCTCCAACAGTTTACGCTCCTGAAGAACAACGGATAAAAGAGAGAAAGGTCAGGGTTCAGAGGTGAGGGGTCAGGGACTGTGCTATTCTCTCCTCCAACAGTTTACGCTCCTGAAGAACAACGGATAAAAGAGAGAAAGGTCAGGGTTCAGAGGTGAGGGGTCAGGGACTGTGCTATTCTCTCCTCCAACAGTTTACGCTCCTGAAGAACAACGGATAAAAGAGAGAAAGGTCAGGGTTCAGAGGTGAGGGGTCAGGGACTGTACTACTCTCTCCTCCAACAGCTTAGGCTCCTGAAGAACAACACACAGCAGGGAGTAAGGTTAATCAGAGGTCAGAGGTGAGGGGTCAGGGACTGAGTGCTACATGTTTCTTCAACAGCTCACGTTGCTGAGGAACAGGAGAGCAAGGAGGAAGATCGGTGGGTGGGTGGGTGGATGGATGGGTGGATGGATGGGTGGGTGGGTGGGTGGATGGATGGGTGGATGGATGGGTGGGTGGGTGGGTGGGTGGATGGGTTGATGGGTGGGTGGGTGAATGGGGTTTATTGAGACAGGGGGTGGAGAACAATATACCTTGAGTAGTTTGTTATTCTGGTCCTCCATGATGACAACGTCCTCCTCCAGTTTCTTGACCTTCCCCTCAACAGTCACCTTCTCCAGCTGCAGCTTCTGACGAGAGTCCTCTTCCTCTGACAGGTGGGCCTCCATGGCCTAACACACAGAGAGAAGAAAGGGATGAAGAAAGAAAGAGGAAGGAGAGAGAGGGACAGGGAGGCGCGATAAATAGGATAAGAGTTTGTGTGTTTTCTGACCCACAACAGGACCTCCACCTGACCCACAACAGGACCTCCCTCACCTGACCCACAACAGGGCCTCCACCTGACCCACAACAGGGCCTCCACCTGACCCACAACAGGACCTCCCTTACCTGACCCACAACAGGACCTCCACCTGACCCACAACAGGGCCTCCCTCACCTGACCCACAACAGGGCCTCCACCTGACCCACAAAAGGGCCTCCTTCAGCTGACCCACAACAGGACCTCCTTCACCTGACCCACAACAGGACCTCCCTCACCTGACCCACAACAGGGCCTCCTCCACCTGACCCACAACAGGGCCTCCACCTGACCCACAACAGGGCCTCCACCTGACCCACAACAGGACCTCCTTCAGCTGACCCACAACAGGACCTTCACCTGACCCACAACAGGGCCTCCACCTGACCCACAACAGGACCTTCACCTGACCCACAACAGGACCCTCACCTGACCCACAACAGGGCCTCCTCCACCTGACCCACAACAGGGCCTCCACCTGACCCACAACAGGGCCTCCACCTGACCCACAACAGGACCTCCTTCAGCTGACCCACAACAGGACCTTCACCTGACCCACAACAGGGCCTCCACCTGACCCACAACAGGGCCTCCACCTGACCCACAACAGGGCCTCCACCTGACCCACAACAGGACCTCCTTCAGCTGACCCACAACAGGACCTTCACCTGAACCACAACAGGGCCTCCACCTGACCCACAACAGGACCTTCACCTGACCCACAACAGGACCCTCACCTGACCCACAACAGGACCTCCCTCACCTGACCCACAACAGGACCTCCACCTGACCCACAACAGGACCCTCACCTGACCCACAACAGGACCTCCCTCACCTGACCCACAACAGGACCTCCCTCACCTGACCCACAACAGGGCCTCCACCTGACCCACAACAGGACCTCCTTCACCTGACCCACAACAGGGCCTCCCTCACCTGACCCACAACAGGGCCTCCACCTGACCCACAACAGGACCTCCCTCACCTGACCCACAACAGGGCCTCCCTCACCTGACCCACAACAGGACCTCCCTCACCTGACCCACAACAGGACCTCCTTCACCTGACCCACAACAGGACCTCCTCCACCTGACCCACAACAGGGCCTCCACCTGACCCACAACAGGACCTCCCTTACCTGACCCACAACAGGACCTCCCTTACCTGACCCACAACAGGACCTCCCTCACCTGACCCACAACAGGGCCTCCACCTGACCCACAACAGGGCCTCCACCTGACCCACAACAGGACCTCCCTCACCTGACCCACAACAGGACCCTCACCTGACCCACAACAGGACCCTCACCTGACCCACAACAGGACCTCCCTCACCTGACCCACAACAGGGCCTCCACCTGACCCACAACAGGGCCTCCACCTGACCCACAACAGGGCCTCCACCTGACCCACAACAGGGCCTCCACCTGACCCGCAACAGGACCTCCCTCACCTGACCCACAACAGGACCTCCCTCACCTGACCCACAACAGGACCTCCCTCACCTGACCCACAACAGGACCTCCTCCACCTGACCCACAACAGGGCCTCCACCTGACCCACAACAGGACCTCCCTCACCTGACCCACAACAGGACCTCCCTCACCTGACCCACAACAGGGCCTCCACCTGACCCACAACAGGACCCTCACCTGACCCACAACAGGACCCTCACCTGACCCACAACAGGACCTCCCTCACCTGACCCACAACAGGACCTCCCTCACCTGACCCACAACAGGACCTCCCTCACCTGACCCACAACAGGACCTCCGTCACCTGACCCACAACAGGACCTCCTTTACCTGACCCACAACAGGACCTCCTCCACCTGACCCACAACAGGGCCTCCCTCACCTGACCCACAACAGGGCCTCCCTCACCTGACCCACAACAGGGCCTCCACCTGACCCACAACAGGACCTCCTCCACCTGACCCACAACAGGACCTCCTCCACCTGACCCACAACAGGGCCTCCCTCACCTGACCCACAACAGGGCCTCCCTCACCTGACCCACAACAGGACCTCGTTCACCTGACCCACAACAGGGCCTCCCTCACCTGACCCACAACGGGGCCTCCCTCACCTGACCCACAACGGGGCCTCCACCTGACCCACAACAGGATCTCATTCACCTGACCCACAACAGGGCCTCCACCTGACCCACAACAGGACCTCCCTCACCTGACCCACAACAGGACCTCCCTCACCTGACCCACAACAGGACCTCCTTCACCTGACCCACAACAGGACCTCCCTCACCTGACCCACAACAGGACCTCCCTCACCTGACACACAACAGGGCCTCCACCTGACCCACAACAGGACCCTCACCTGACCCACAACAGGACCCTCACCTGACCCACAACAGGACCTCCCTCACCTGACCCACAACAGGACCTCCCTCACCTGACCCACAACAGGACCTCCCTCACCTGACCCACAACAGGACCTCCCTCACCTGACCCACAACAGGGCCTCCCTCACCTGACCCACAACAGGACCTCCCTCACCTGACCCACAACAGGACCTCCGTCACCTGACCCACAACAGGACCTCCTTCACCTGACCCACAACAGGACCTCCTCCACCTGACCCACAACAGGGCCTCCCTCACCTGA
>NC_074666.1:99255693-99323193 GCF_029448725.1 Salvelinus fontinalis
ACAACACAACCACAACATAACCATAACACAACCACAATACAACCACAACATAACCACATCACAACGATGTTGTGGGGGGCCAGTCAGCTGGCCCCATTGTAGTCCACCTATAACACAACACAACCACAACACAACCACAACATAACCAGAATATAACCACAACATAACCACAACCACAATACAACCACAACACAACCATAACACAACCACAACATAACCACATCACAACCATAACACAACCATAACACAACCATGTTCTCCGTCAGTCAGTTGGCCCCGTTGTAGTCCACCTATAACACAACCACAACATAACCACAACCACAACACAACCATGTTCTCTGTCAGTCAGCTGGCCCCGTTGTAGTCCACCTATAACACAACCACAACTAAACCACAACACAACCACAACATAACCACAACCACAACACAACCATGTTCTCTGTCAGTCAGCTGGCCCCGTTGTAGTCCACCTATTAACACAACCACAACCATAACACAATATAACCACAACCATGTTCTCTGTCAGTCAGCTGGCCCCGTTGTAGTCCACCTATAACACAACCACAACCATAACACAATATAACCACAACCACAACATAACCACAACCACAACCACAACACTATGTTCTTCGTCAGCCAGCTAGCACCATTGTAGACCACCTACTGTATAACACAACCATAACACAACCACAACCATAACACAACCATGTTATTAATCAGCCAGGTGGCACCATTGTAGTCCACCTACATATAATCTCATCTCACCCTGCTGGCGTAGTGGAGAACTCTTCAGACAGAAACATATAATCTCATCTCACCCTGCCGGCGTAGTGGAGAACTCTTCAGACAGAATTATATAATCTCATCTCACCCTGCCGGCGTAGTGGAGAACTCTTCAGACAGAAATATATAATCTAATCTCACCCTGCCGGCGTGGTGGAGAACTCTTCAGACAGAAATATATAATCTAATCTCACCCTGCCGGCGTAGTGGAGAACTCTTCAGACAGAAATATATAATCTCATCTCACCCTGCCGGCGTAGTGGAGAACTCTTCAGACAGAAATATATAATCTAATCTCACCCTGCCGGCGTGGTGGAGAACTCTTCAGACAGAAATATATAATCTCATCTCACCCTGCCGGCGTAGTGGAGAACTCTTCAGACAGAAATATATAATCTAATCTCACCCTGCCGGCGTAGTGGAGAACTCTTCAGACAGAAATATATAATCTCATCTCACCCTGCCGGCGTGGTGGAGAACTCTTCAGACAGAAATATATAATCTAATCTCACCCTGCCGGCGTAGTGGAGAACTCTTCAGACAGAAATATATAATCTCATCTCACCCTGCCGGCGTAGTGGAGAACTCTTCAGACAGAAATATATAATCTCATCTCACCCTGCCGGCGTGGTGGAGAACTCTTCAGACAGAAATATATAATCTAATCTCACCCTGCCGGCGTAGTGGAGAACTCTTCAGACAGAAATATATAATCTCATCTCACCCTGCCGGCGTAGTGGAGAACTCTTCATACAGAAATATATAATCTAATCTCACCCTGCCGGCGTGGTGGAGAACTCTTCAGACAGAAATATATAATCTCATCTCACCCTGCCGGCGTAGTGGAGAACTCTTCAGACAGAAACATATAATCTCATCTCACCTTGCCGGCGTAGTGGAGAACAGAGAAGGCAGTCTTGTCTTTGAGTGATTTGGGTTTGGAGAACTTGCAGTGGGACGTGTGTGTGTTCATCAGCTTCTCAACGAAGGACAGGTCTGTGGCTTTAGGGAACCAGCACTCCTCATCCAACAGAGCCAAGATACCTGGAGGATTGTTCTAGAAGGGTGGGGGGAGGTGGGGGGGGGCAGCTTTAGGGAACCAGCACCCATCCGTGTGTGTATTGCTGTAGGTCCAATGTGTACAGTATGTGTGTGTCTCTGTGTGTGTGTGTGTGTGTGTGTGTGTGTGTGTGTGTGTGTGTGTGTGTGTGTGTTACCGGTCTCTCGATGAGCTCTATGCAGGGCTGCAGGTCCAGTGTGTATGTATGTGTGTGTGTGTGTGTGTGTGTGTGTGTGTGTGTGTGTGTGTGTGTTACCGGTCTCTCGATGAGCTCTATGCAGGGCTACAGGTCCAGTGTGTATGTGTGTGTCTCTGTGTGTGTGTGTGTGTTACCGGTCTCTCGATGAGCTCTATGCAGGGCTGCAGGTCCAGTGTGTATGTGTGTGTCTCTGTGTGTGTGTGTGTTACCGGTCTCTCGATGAGCTCTATGCAGGGCTGCAGGTCCAGTGTGTGTGTGTGTGTGTGTGTGTGTGTGTGTGTGTGTTACCGGTCTCTCGATGAGCTCTATGCAGGGCTGCAGGTCCAGTGTGTATGTGTGTTACCGGTCTCTCGATGAGCTCTATGCAGGGCTGCAGGTCCAGTGTGTATGTGTGTGTCTCTCTGTGTGTGTGTGTTACCGGTCTCTCGATGAGCTCTATGCAGGGCTGCAGGTCCAGTGTGTGTGTGTGTGTCTCTGTGTGTGTGTGTGTTACCGGTCTCTCGATGAGCTCTATGCAGGGCTGCAGGTCCAGGCCGAAGTCTATGAAGGCCCAGTCGATCCCCTCTCTCTTGTACTCCTCCTGCTCCAGGATGAACATGGTGTGGTTGAACAGCTGCTGCAGACGCTCGTTGGTGTAGTTGATGCACAGCTGCTCAAACGAGTTGTCCTGAGGAGAAGGTACATAGTGGTTTACACAGAGCTACAGTACCGTGGTAGTTCCTGAGGAGAAGGTACATAGTGGTTTACACAGAGCTACAGTACCGTGGTAGTTCCTGAGGAGAAGGTACATAGTGGTTTACACAGAGCTACAGTACCGTGGTAGTTCCTGAGGAGAAGGTACATAGTGGTTTACACAGAGATACAGTACCGTGGTAGTTCCTGAGGAGAAGGTACATAGTGGTTTACACAGAGCTACAGTACCGTGGTAGTTCCTGAGGAGAAGGTACATAGTGGTTTACACAGAGCTACAGTAATGTGGTAGTTCCTGAGGAGAAGGTACATAGTGATTTACACAGAGCTACAGTACCGTGGTAGTTCCTGAGGAGAAGGTACATAGTAGTTTACACAGAGCTACAGTACCGTGGTAGTTCCTGAGGAGAAGGTACATAGTGGTTTACACAGAGATACAGTAATGTGCTAGTTCCTGAGGAGGGGAGATGGGAGAGATGGAGGTGAACATAGAGGTAGTGCTCACATCATAGTCCTGTACATCAGGTCTGAATCCCAAATGACATCCTATTCCCTATTTAGTGCACTACTTTGACCAAGGCCTGTAGGGGGTGTTTTTAATGGTTGGATAACAGTAATCATAGTAGGAAATGTTCTGGGGGAAATGTCCCTTTTGGGAGGTAGATGTGGCTCCCAAATCGCTACGTCTACCCATTTTAAATGGTGTAAATGTCAGTCATTTAGCAGATGCTCGTATCCAGAGTGAATTACAGTAGTGGGTGCATCATTTTCTTCTACCGGTCCTCCATGGGAATCGAATCTACAACCTTGGCGTTGCAATGCGCCATGAGCTACCAACTGGCCCCACGGGACCCCTGCTGAATTCCTTTCTCTGTCAACTTAAAGACTCCTCAATCTCACCTCAAAGATTTCGAAGCCAGCGATGTCTAGGATCCCCAGGAATGATGCTCCTTTACGTTTGGCCTTATCCAGAGTCTTATTCACCCGAGCCAGGATCCACCTGAACAACCGCTCATACATGGCCTTCGCTAGGGCCTCGATGGCAAAGTCAGCCTGGGGGAGATGGAGAGGGAGGGGGAGATGGAGGGAGGAGGAGAGGGAGGGGGAGGGAGAGAGGGAGGGAGGGAGAGGGAGGGGGAGGGGGGCGAAGGAGAGGGAGAGGGGGAGAAGGAGAGAGAGAAGGAGAGGGAGAGGGAGGGGGAGAGGGAGAGGGAAGGAGGGGGAGAGGGAGACAGAGAGGGAGACGGAGAGAGAGATAGACAGGGAGTGTGTGAACCGTCATCTTGTCTGCCTCCATGTACAGCCCTGTCTCTGACTAAAGCTTCCTCTGGAGAAGGACTATGTACTATAACTACTTATGCTTCAGATACATTATATGTAGCCAGGTCTCTGTTGAAAATAAGATTCAACTTTTAACTGAACATGTGAGAGGAAGGTATTGTACAATTAAGTTGAATCTAGAATAGAATGGAGTAGAATACAATAGATTAGAGAATAATAAAATAGAGAAGAGTAGAATAGAGTTGAGTTGAATAGAATAGAGTTGAATAGAATAGAGTAGAATATAATAGATTTGAGTTGAGTAGAGTAGAGATAAAGAGTAGATTAGAATAGAGTAGATTAGAATTGTGTAGAGTTGAATAGAATAGAGTAGAATATAATAGATTAGAGTTGAATAGAGTAGAGTAAAATAGAGTAGATTAGAAGAGAGTAGAATTGAATAGTTGAATAGAACAGAGTAAAATAGTGTAGAACATAATAGAACAGAATAGAGTAGAGTTGAATAGAGTAGAATAGAGTAGTATTGAATAGAGTAGAATATAGTAGAGAAGAATAGAGTAGAACATAATAGAGTTGATTAAAGATAAGAAATTAGTTTAATATAATAGAGTAGATTAGAGTAGTGTATAGTTGAATAAAACAGAAGAGTAGAATATAACAGAATAAAGTAGAGTAGAATAGAGTACAATAGAATAGAGTAGAACATAATAGAATGGAGTCAAACAGAGTTGAATAGAGTATAGTTGAATAGAGTAGAGTTGAATAGAACAGAGTAGAGTTGAATAGGGTAGAGTTGAATGGAATAGAATCGGGTAGATTATAGTAGTTTAGAGTTCAATATAATAAAGTAAAATAGAATAGAGTAGAATACAGTAGAGTTGAATAGATTAGAGCATAATATAACATAAAGTAGAATATAATAAAGTAGAGTTGAATATAATAGAGTAAAATATAACAAAGTAGAACCGTGTAGAATATAATAAAGTAGAATTGAATATAATAGAGTAGAGCATAGTAGAATAGAGTAGAATATAATATAGTAGAATAGAGTAGAGTTTAATAGAATAAAGTAGAATAGAGTACAAGTATGAGTTGAACAGGGTATAATATAATAGAACAGAAAAGGGTAGAATAGAATGAAGTAGAATAGAACAGAATATAGTAGCATAGAATAGAGTAATACAATAGAATAGAGTGGAATACAGTAGAATACAGTAGAATACAGTAGAACACAGTAGAATAGAGTAAAAAGAGTAGAATATAATGAAGCAGAATAGAACAGAATATAGTAGCATAGCATAGAGTAATATAATAGAGTAGAATACAGTAGAACAGAGTAGAATAGAGCAGAATAGAATATAGTAAAGTAGAATTGAGTAGAGTAAAATAGAGTCGAGTTGAATGGAGTAGAAGAGGGTATTTTGTCTAGTGTAGAGTTGAATAGAACAGAATAGAGTAGAACAGAGTAGAATTGAACATAATAGAGTATAATAGAGTATAGTTGAATAGAATAGAGTAGAGTTTAATGGAATAGAGTACAATATAACAAAGTAGAACCGAGTAGAATATAATAAAGTAGAATTGAATATAATAGAGTAGAGCAGAGTAGAATAGAATATAGCAGAATAGAGATGAATAGAATAAAGTAACATATAACAAAGTAGAACCGAGTAGAATATAATAAAGTAGAATTGAATATAATAGAGTAGAGCAGAGTATAATAGAAGATAGTAGAATAGAGTAGAGATTAATAGAGTATAGTTGAATAGAATAGAGTAAAATATAACAAAGTAGAATAGAAGATAGTAGAATAGAAGATAGTAGAATAGAAGATAGTAGAATAGAAGATATTAGAATAGAAGACAGTAGAATAGAATAGAAGATAGTAGAATAGAAGATAGTAGAATAGAAGATAGTAGAATAGAGTAGAATAGAAGATAGTAGAATATAAAATAGTAGAATAGAAGATAGTAGAAGATAGTAGAATAGAAGATAGTAGAATAGAGTAGAATAGAAGATAGTAGAATAGAGTAGAATAGAAGATAGTAGAATATAAAATAGTAGAATAGAAGATAGTAGAATAGAAGATAGTAGAATAGAGTAGAATAGAAGATAGTAGAATAGAAGATAGTAGAATAGAGTAGAATAGAAGATAGTAGAATAGAAGAGAGTAGAATAGAGTAGAATAGAAGATAGTAGAATAGAAGATAGTAGAATGGAAGAGAGTAGAATAGAGTAGAATAGAAGATAGTAGAATATAAGATAGTAGAATAGAAGACAGTAGAATAGAGTAGAATATAAGATAGTGGAATGGAGTAGAATATAATAGAGTACAATAGAAAATAGTATAATAGAACAGAGTAGAATAAAACATAATAGAGTAGAATAGATAACAATAGAGTAGAGTACAATGGAAAATAGTATACCATAATAGAATAGAACATAGGAGTAGGATAGACTAGAATATAATATAATAGAGTAGAATAGATTAGAATAAAGTAGAGTGGACTAGAGTAGACTAGAGTAGAATATAGTAGAATAGAAGAGTACCTGTTCCTTGGTCTGAGCCTTCTGCACCACCTCTCTGCCCACCTTGATACGGGGGGTGAGGACGGAACGGGTGAAGTCTGTCACGTTGATACCCTGCAGGTGGCACACTTTCTGAGCCGCTGAAGAGAGAGAGAGAGAAGAGAGGGGGAGGAAGGGAGGCAAGAGAGAGAGAGGGGGGAGGGGGGAGGAAAAGAGAGAGAGAGGAGAAGAGAATAAAGGGAAAGAGAGAGAGAAAGATTAGTCGTACTGTATGTTACCTGTTGTCTTTCTTACCTGTGTTAGTGGTATGTTACCTGTTGTCGTTCTTACCTGTGTTAGTGGTATGTTACCTGTTATCTTTCTTACCTGTGTTAGTGGTATGTTACCTGTTGTCGTTCTTACCTGTGTTAGTGGTATGTTACCTGCTGTCTTTCTTACCTGTGTTAGTGGTATGTTACCTGTTGTCTTTCTTACCTGTGTTAGTGGTATGTTACCTGTTATCTTTCTTACCTGTGTTAGTGGTATGTTACCTGTTATCTTTCTTACCTGTGTTAGTGGTATGTTACCTGCTGTCTTTCTTACCTGTGTTAGTGGTATGTTACCTGCTGTCTTTCTTACCTGTGTTAGTGGTATGTTACCTGTTGTCTTTCTTACCTGTGTTAGTGGTATGTTACCTGCTGTCTTTCTTACCTGTGTTAGTGGTATGTTACCTGTTATCTTTCTTACCTGTGTTAGTGGTATGTTACCTGCTGTCTTTCTTACCTGTGTTAGTGGTATGTTACCTGTTATCTTTCTTACCTGTGTTAGTGGTATGTTACCTGCTGTCTTTCTTACCTGTGTTAGTGGTATGTTACCTGTTGTCTTTCTTACCTGTGTTAGTGGTATGTTACCTGCTGTCTTTCTTACCTGTGTTAGTGGTATCTTACCTGTTGTCTTTCTTACCTGTGTTAGTGGTATGTTACCTGCTGTCTTTCTTACCTGTGTTAGTGGTATGTTACCTGTTGTCTTTCTTACCTGTGTTAGTGGTATGTTACCTGCTGTCTTTCTTACCTGTGTTAGTGGTATGTTACCTGTTATCTTTCTTACCTGTGTTAGTGGTATGTTACCTGCTGTCTTTCTTACCTGTGTTAGTGGTATGTTACCTGTTATCTTTCTTACCTGTGTTAGTGGTATGTTACCTGCTGTCTTTCTTACCTGTGTTAGTGGTATGTTACCTGTTGTCTTTCTTACCTGTGTTAGTGGTATGTTACCTGCTGTCTTTCTTACCTGTGTTAGTGGTATCTTACCTGTTGTCTTTCTTACCTGTGTTAGTGGTATGTTACCTGCTGTCTTTCTTACCTGTGTTAGTGGTATGTTACCTGTTATCTTTCTTACCTGTGTTAGTGGTATGTTACCTGCTGTCTTTCTTACCTGTGTTAGTGGTATGTTACCTGCTGTCTTTCTTACCTGTGTTAGTGGTATGTTACCTGTTATCTTTCTTACCTGTGTTAGTGGTATGTTACCTGCTGTCTTTCTTACCTGTGTTAGTGGTATGTTACCTGTTATCTTTCTTACCTGTGTTAGTGGTATGTTACCTGTTGTCTTTCTTACCTGTGTTAGTGGTATGTTACCTGCTGTCTTTCTTACCTGTGTTAGTGGTATGTTACCTGTTATCTTTCTTACCTGTGTTAGTGGTATGTTACCTGCTGTCTTTCTTACCTGTGTTAGTGGTATATTACCTGCTGTCTTTCTTACCTGTGTTAGTGGTATGTTACCTGTTGTCGTTCTTACCTGTGTTAGTGGTATGTTACCTGTTGCCTTTCTTACCTGTGCTTTCCTCTCTGTGTTATCTGTGCTAAATGTAAACTGTATTTTCAAGCTTGTGTTACTGTGAACAAACTCTGTTGTTATCTGTGTTGCTCCTAACTGTGTGATGTCATGTCCCACCTGTGTTGCTCCTACCTGTGTGATGCCATGTCTCACCTGTGTGGTTACTACCTGTGTGATGTCATGTCTCACCTGTGTTGCTCCTACCTGTGTGATGTCATGTCACACCTGTTTTGCTCCTACCTGTGTGATTTCATGTCTCACCTGTGTGGTTACTACCTGTGTGATGTCATGTCACACCTGTGTTCTTACTACCCTTGTGATGTCATGTCTCACATGTGCTGCTCCTACCTGTGTGATGTCATGTCTCACATGTGTTGCTCCTACCTGTGTGATGTCATGTCTCACATGTGCTGCTACTACCTGTGTGATGTCATGTATCACCTGTGTTGCTCCTACCTGTGTGATGTCATGTCTCACATGTGCTGCTACTACCTGTGTGATGTCATGTATCACCTGTGTTGTCGGGCATGGTGGCCTGCTCATTGTTCCTCTCCTTGTTGAACTTAATGTTCCCCAGCTGGAGCACAGTGGAGACCACCTTCATCATGCCTAGAGTGAGGAGAGGAGCGAGGGATGAGAGGAGAGGTGGGAGGAGAGAGAGAGACAGACAGACATCACTGAGAGAGACAGCAGAAAGAGAGACAGCCCTACCCCTACCTATCCCCTCGTCCTCAAGAGAAATAGAGCGAGAGAGAGAATGACAGATGGACACAGAAAGACAAAGTGAGGTGGAGAAAGAGAATGATAGCCTAAAAGCCAGACAGCCCTCCTCTTCCCTCTAGTATCTATCCTCTGGTCCTCAGAGACAGCCCTCCACTTCCCTCTAGTATCTATCCCCTGGTCCTCAGAGACAGCCCTCCACTTCCCTCCAGTACCTGTCCTCTCATCCTCAGAGACAGCACTCCCCTTCCCTCCAGTACCTGTCTTCTCATCCTGAGAGACAGCACTCCCCTTCCCTCTAGTATCTATCCTCTGGTCCTCAGAGACAGCCTTCCCCTTCCCTCTAGTATCTATCCTCTCATCCTCAGAGACAGCCTTCCCCTTCCCTCCAGTACCTGTCCTCAGAGACAGCCCTCCCCTTCCCTCCAGTACCTGTCCTCTCATCCTCAGAGACAGCCCTCCCCTTCCCTCTAGTATCTATCCTCTCATCCTGAGAGACAGCCTTCCCCTTCCCTCCAGTACCTGTCCTCTCGTCCTCAGAGACAGCCTTCCCCTTCCCTCCACTACCTGTCCTCTCATCTTGAGAAACAGCACTCCCCTTCCCTCCACTACCTGTCCTCTCATCCTGAGAGACAGCCTTCCCCTTCCCTCCAGTACCTGTCCTCTCGTCCTCAGAGACAGCCCTCCCTTCCCTCCAGTACCTGTCCTCAGAGACAGCCCTCCCTTCCCTCCAGTACCTGTCCTCAGAGACAGCCCTCCCTCCCTTCCCTCCAGTACCTGTCCTCAGAGACAGCCCTCCCTTCCCTCCAGTACCTGTCCTCAGAGACAGCCCTCCCTTCCCTCCAGTACCTGTCCTCAGAGACAGCCCTCCACTCCCTCCAGTACCTGTCCTCAGAGACAGCCCTCCCTTCCCTCCAGTACCTGTCCTCAGAGACAGCCCTCCCTTCCCTCCAGTACCTGTCCTCAGAGACAGCCCTCCCTTCCCTCCAGTACCTGTCCTCAGAGACAGCCCCCCCTTCCCTCCAGTACCTGTCCTCAGAGACAGCCCTCCCCTCCCTCCAGTACCTGTCCTCTCGTCCTCAGAGACAGCCCTCCCTTCCCTCCAGTACCTGTCCTCAGAGACAGTCCTCCCTTCCCTCCAGTACCTGTTCTCAGAGACAGCCCTCCTCTTCCCTCTAGTATCTATCCTCTGGTCCTCAGAGACAGCCTTCCCCTTCCCTCCAGTACCTGTCCTCTCATCCTGAGAGACAGCACTCCCCTTCCCTCCAGTACCTGTCCTCTCATCCTCAGAGACAGCCCTCCCTTCCCTCCAGTACCTGTCCTCTCGTCCTCAGAGACAGCCCTCCCTTCCCTCCAGTACCTGTCCTCTCGTCCTCAGAGACAGCCCTCCCTTCCCTCCAGTACCTGTCCTCTCGTCCTCAGACACAGCCCTCCCTTCCCTCCAGTACCTGTCCTCAGAGACAGCCCTCCCCTCCCTCCAGTACCTGTCCTCAGAGACAGCCCTCCCCTCCCTCCAGTACCTGTCCTCTCGTCCTCAGAGACAGCCCTCCCTTCCCTCCAGTACCTGTCCTCAGAGACAGCCCTCCCTTCCCTCCAGTACCTGTCCTCAGAGACAGCCCTCCCTTCCCTCCAGTACCTGTCCTCAGAGACAGCCCTCCCTTCCCTCCAGTACCTGTCCTCAGAGACAGCCCTCCCCTCCCTCCAGTACCTGTCCTCTCGTCCTCAGAGACAGCCCTCCCCTCCCTCCAGTACCTGTCCTCTCGTCCTCAGAGACAGCCCTCCCCTCCCTCCAGTACCTGTCCTCTCATCCTCAGAGACAGCCCTCCCCTCCCTCCAGTACCTGTCCTCTCATCCTCAGAGAAACCCATGATCTCCAGTACCTGTCCTCTCGTCCTCAGAGAAACCCATGATCTCCATGGCCTCCAGTGTTTCTATGAACATCTGATCATCTTCCTGACCAGGCACCTCCACGTGACCCGCCACCAGGAACCGGTAGGCCCCGAAATCCTCCAGTAACAGCTCCTCTATACAGGGACAGACAGGAGAGGAGGAGCTGTATGGTTTATACACTATGTAATTAAACAATAAGGCCTGAGGAGGTGTGGCATATGGCCAATATACCACGGCTAAGGGTTGTTCTTAGGCACAACGCAACATGGAGTGCCTGGACACAGCTCTTAGCCGTGGTATATTGGCCATATATCACAAACCTCCGAGGTGCCTTATTACTATTATAAACTGGTTACCAATGTAATTACATGTTTTGTCATACCCGTGGTATACAGTTTGATATTCCATGACTGTCAGCCAATCAGCATTCAGGGCTCGAACCACCCAGTTTATAATATTTATTATATTATTATAAACCGGGTAGTTTGTGTCCTGGATGCTGATTGGCTAAAAGCTATGGTATATCAGACGTTACAAAATGGGTGGGTCGAGCCATGAATGCTGATTGGCTGACAGCCGTGGTATATCAGACCGTATACCACAGGTATGACAAAACATTTATTTTTTTGATGTTCTTAATGTTTTGTACGCTCAGTGTTTACTGCTCCCAGTAAACGAAACACACTGAAACCCCCCTGCAACAGCTTCTCTATATAGAGACAGAAACAGAAAGTAGTTTCAGACCTGTCCTTTAAATGAGCATAACTATCTAGGACAGTGGTGGGCCCGACCCAGAATCTTTGAAACCCTGATGTGGCCCTCGAGACAAAATTATTGCCGACCCCTGATTTAGGAGAAACGACCAATCCTGGCCTGTCCATCCGTCATTCCATCCGTCAATCTCCTCACCCTTTAGTTGGTCCTTGGCGCCGGCCACCATGTAGTAAAAGATATGGAAGGCTCTCTCTATCTTGGCTTGGCGGATACAGCGAGACTTCTCCAGCAGGTCTGGTGGACAGCGGAGGGTTAAAGACAAAACACCTCTGTGGTGCAGGAACAAGACACCTCCTTTTACGTTGGACCAGTTTCCCCCCGACACACATGAAATATTAATATACAATGAACAGGCTTTTTAGTCCAGGACTAGGTTTAATCTGTGTCTGGGGAACTGTCCCTTTTATCTCCCAAATCTCTAAAAAGATGAATTTGATAAACACTACAATACATCTCTATGAGGAGCCCAAAGTCTGTATATTTATAGAAAGTATATTTCATGAGGATACAGGTATCGATGTTGGCTCCAACCAGGAATCCGGTCACGTCAAAGTTGAGCTTAATAAACTTGCCCTGTGAGGAGAGATATGTAGGAGACTGTATATGTGAGGAGAGATACGTAGGATACTGTATATGTAGGATACTGTATATGTAGGATACTGTATATGTGAGGAGAGATACGTAGGATACTGTATATGTAGGATACTGTATATGTAGGATACTGTATATGTGAGGAGAGATACGTAGGATACTGTATATGTGAGGAGAGATATGTAGGATACTGTATATGTAGGATACTGTATATGTAGGATACTGTATATGTAGGATACTGTATATGTAGGATACTGTATATGTGAGTAGGGATATGTAGGATACTGTATATGTAGGATACTGTATACGTGAGTAGGGATATGTAGGATACTGTATATGTAGGATACTGTATATGTAGGATACTGTATATGTGAGTAGGGATATGTAGGATACTGTATACGTGAGGAGAGATATGTAGGATACTGTATATGTAGGATACTGTATACGTGAGGAGAGAGATGTAGGATACTGTATATGTGATGAGACATATGTAGGATACTGTATATGTAGGATACTGTATATGTGAGGAGAGATATGTAGGATACTGTATATGTGATGAGAGATATGTAGGATACTGTATATGTAGGATACTGTATATGTAGGATACTGTATATGTAGGATACTGTATATGTAGGATACTGTATACGTGAGGAGAGATATGTAGGATACTGTATATGTGAGGAGAGATATGTAGGATACTGTATATGTAGGATACTGTATATGTAGGATACTGTATATGTGAGGAGAGATATGTAGGATACTGTATATGTAGGATACTGTATATGTAGGATACTGTATACGTGAGGAGAGATATGTAGGATACTGTATATGTAGGATACTGTATATGTGATGAGAGATATGTAGGATACTGTATATGTAGGATACTGTATATGTAGGATACTGTATATGTGAGGAGAGATATGTAGGATACTGTATATGTAGGATACTGTATATGTAGGATACTGTATACGTGAGGAGAGATATGTAGGATACTGTATATGTAGGATACTGTATATGTAGGATACTGTATACGTGAGGAGAGAGATGTAGGATACTGTATACGTGAGGAGAGATATGTAGGATACTGTATATGTAGGATACTGTATATGTGAGGAGAGATATGTAGGATACTGTATATGTAGGATACTGTATATGTGAGTAGAGATATGTAGGATACTGTATATGTAGGATACTGTATATGTGAGCTCTGAGCTCTTGATAGATGTCATGATATCACTGGAATAACAGTCTGTACTCTAGTAACAAGGAATAACAGTCTGTACTCTAGTAACAAGGAATAACAGTCTGTACTCTAGTAACAAGGAATAACAGTCTGTACTCTAGTAACAAGGAATAACAGTCTGTACTCTAGTAACAAGGAATAACAGTCTGTACTCTAGTAACAAGGAATAACAGTCTGTACTCTAGTAACAAGGAATAACAGTCTGCACTCTAGTAACAAGGAATAACAGTCTGTACTCTAGTAACAAGGAATAGCAGTCTGTACTCTAGTAACAAGGAATAGCAGTCTGTACTCTAGTAACAAGGAATAGCAGTCTGTACTCTAGTAACAAGGACTAACAGTCTGTACTCTAGTAACAAGGAATAGCAGTCTGTACTCTAGTAACAAGGAATAGCAGTCTGTACTCTAGTAACAAGGAATAGCAGTCTGTACTCTAGTAACAAGGGACTGGTGCCAGGAGATTTTCCTGACTACGTAATCAGACCGGGAAAGACTCTGGGTCCTAGTTAAAAGCTTTAATCAAGTTAGTAGTAATGTGGAGAGAGCGAAGGAATGAATGAATGAATTTAATTTGACATTTTTTAAATTAATATAGTTTTGTTTGAAAAGTGTGTGTAACAGTGTCTGAGCGTGTGTAACAGTGTCTGAGCGTGTGTAACAGTGTCTGAGCGTGTGTAACAGTGTCTGAGCGTGTGTAACAGTGTCTGAGCGTGTGTAAACAGTGTCTGAGCGTGTGTAAACAGTGTCTGAGCGTGTGTAAACAGTGTCTGAGCGTGTGTAACAGTGTCTGAGCGCGTGTAACAGTGTCTGAGCGTGTGTAACAGTGTCTGAGTGTGTAACAGTGTCTGAGCGTGTGTAAACAGTGTCTGAGCGTGTGTAAACAGTGTCTGAGCGTGTGTAAACAGTGTCTGAGCGTGTGTAAACAGTGTCTGAGCGTGTGTAACAGTGTCTGAGAGTGTGTAACAGTGTCTGAGAGTGTGTAACAGTGTCTGAGCGTGTGTAACAGTGTCTGAGAGTGTGTAACAGTGTCTGAGAGTGTGTAACAGTGTCTGAGAGTGTGTAACAGTGTCTGAGTGTGTGTAACAGTGTCTGAGTGTGTGTAACAGTGTCTGAGTGTGTGTAACATGGTCTGAGTGTGTGTAACAGTGTCTGAGCGTGTGTAACAGTGTCTGAGCGTGTGTAAACAGTGTCTGAGTGTGTGTAACAGTGTCTGAGCGTGTGTAAACAGTGTCTGAGCGTGTGTAAACAGTGTCTGAGCGTGTGTAACAGTGTCTGAGCGTGTGTAAACAGTGTCTGAGCGTGTGTAAACAGTGTCTGAGTGTGTAAACAGTGTCTGAGTGTGTAAACAGTGTCTGAGCGTGTGTAAACAGTGTCTGAGCGTATGTAACAGTGTCTGAGTGTGTAACAGTGTCTGAGTGTGTGTAACAGTGTCTGAGTGTGTAACAGTGTCTGAGTGTGTAAACAGTGTCTGAGTGTGTAAACAGTGTCTGAGTGTGTAAACAGTGTCTGAGTGTGTAACAGTGTCTGAGTGTGTAACAGTGTCTGAGTGTGTAACAGTGTCTGAGTGTGTAAACAGTGTCTGAGTGTGTAAACAGTGTCTGAGTGTGTAACAGTGTCTGAGTGTGTAACAGTGTCTGAGTGTGTAACAGTGTCTGAGTGTGTAACAGTGTCTGAGTGTGTGTAACAGTGTCTGAGTGTGTGTAACAGTGTCTGAGCGTGTGTAACAGTGTCTGAGCGCGTGTAACAGTGTCTGAGCGCGTGTAACAGTGTCTGAGCGCGTGTAACAGTGTCTGAGCGCGTGTAACAGTGTCTGAGCGTGTGTAAACAGTGTCTGAGCGTGTGTAAACAGTGCCTGAGCGTGTGTAAACAGTGCCTGAGCGTGTGTAAACAGTGCCTGAGCGTGTGTAAACAGTGCCTGAGCGTGTGTAAACAGTGCCTGAGCGTGTGTAAACAGTGTCTGAGCGTGTGTAAACAGTGTCTGAGCGTGTGTAAACAGTGTCTGAGCGTGTGTAAACAGTGTCTGAGCGTATGTAACAGTGTCTGAGTGTGTAACAGTGTCTGAGTGTGTAACAGTGTCTGAGTGTGTAACAGTGTCTGAGTGTGTGTAACAGTGTCTGAGTGTGTAAACAGTGTCTGAGTGTGTAACAGTGTCTGAGTGTGTAACAGTGTCTGAGTGTGTAACAGTGTCTGAGTGTGTGTAACAGTGTCTGAGTGTGTGTAACAGTGTCTGAGTGTGTAACAGTGTCTGAGTGTGTAACAGTGTCTGAGTGTGTAAACAGTGTCTGAGTGTGTAACAGTGTCTGAGTGTGTAACAGTGTCTGAGCGTGTGTAACAGTGTCTGAGCGCGTGTAACAGTGTCTGAGCGCGTGTAACAGTGTCTGAGCGCGTGTAACAGTGTCTGAGCGCGTGTAACAGTGTCTGAGCGTGTGTAACAGTGTCTGAGCGCGTGTGTAACAGTGTCTGAGCGTGTGTGTAACAGTGTCTGAGCGTGTGTGTAACAGTGTCTGAGCGTGTGTAACAGTGTCTGAGCGTGTGTAACAGTGTCTGAGTGTGTGTGTAACAGTGTCTGAGTGTGTGTGTAACAGTGTCTGAGCGTGTGTGTAACAGTGTCTGAGCGTGTGTAACAGTGTCTGAGCGTGTGTAACAGTGTCTGAGCGTGTGTAACAGTGTCTGAGCGTGTGTAACAGTGTCTGAGTGTGTAAACAGTGTCTGAGTGTGTAAACAGTGTCTGAGTGTGTAAACAGTGTCTGAGTGTGTGTGTAACAGTGTCTGAGTGTGTGTGTAACAGTGTCTGAGTGTGTGTGTAACAGTGTCTGAGTGTGTAACAGTGTCTGAGTGTGTGTAAACAGTGTCTGAGTGTGTGTGTGTGTAACAGTGTCTGAGTGTGTGTGTAACAGTGTCTGAGTGTGTGTGTAACAGTGTCTGAGTGTGTAACAGTGTCTGAGTGTGTAACAGTGTCTGAGTGTGTAACAGTGTCTGAGTGTGTGTGTAACAGTGTCTGAGTGTGTGTGTAACAGTGTCGGAGCGTGTGTAACAGTGTCTGAGTGTGTGTAACAGTGTCTGAGTGTGTGTGTAACAGTGTCTGAGTGTGTGTAAACAGTGTCTGAGTGTGTGTAAACAGTGTCTGAGTGTGTGTGTGTGTGTAACAGTGTCTGAGTGTGTGTGTAACAGTGTCTGAGTGTGTGTGTAACAGTGTCTGAGCGTGTGTAACAGTGTCTGAGTGTGTGTAACAGTGTCTGAGCGTGTGTAACAGTGTCTGAGTGTGTGTAACAGTGTCTGAGTGTGTGTGTGTAAACAGTGTCTGAGTGTGTCTAAACAGTGTCTGAGTGTGTGTGTAACAGTGTCTGAGTGTGTGTAACAGTGTCTGAGTGTGTGTAACAGTGTCTGAGTGTGTGTAAACCGTGAGTTAATTACGAATCGTGAGGAGTTGTCGTTCTTGATGGTCTTGGCGTTCCCGAAGGCTTCCAGGATGGGGTTAGCCTGCAGCAGCTGCTTCTCTAGCTCCCCCTGGAGGACAAACGGGTGAAAGGAGGAAAAACAATCACATATCTGTGACGTCACAATTATTATTCCACTTCATGCATATTACCAAAGAATGATGTCACACAACAAAAACAACACAAGTTACGTTACACTGTACAACAACAAAGAAATGGACAACTGAGACACACTACAAAGCAGTGCAACAGACACAGAGCAAAACACAGTCAGTGAGATGTAGCATAGCAACCACTCAGAGAGATTAGTGAAAAGATTATTATGGGGTGACTTTGATGTTTCACACACGATTTTAAATGTCACACAGGCCACTACTTTGTAATACACAGAGAGGTCCATCAACAGTTAATAGTGTTCACATGCTATAGGACAGGAGAGATCGATCATATCGGTTAATCAAATGTAGGTGTGACACGCTAGCTAGCATGCAGCTATGAACTCCCAAATGGCACCCTATTACATATGCAGTGCACTTCTTTTACCAGACCTCTATAGGCGGTGGTCAAAAGTAGTGCACTAAATAGGGAATAGGGTGCTACTCTCATACTCACATAGGCCAGAGACCCAGGCTTCTCTGGCTTCTCCTACAGAGGAGGCAGAGGATGATGTGAGCATTATAACCTATTATGATGTATTATAACCTGGCATAACGTATTATTATGCATTATAACCTGGTATAATGTATCATAATGCATTATTACCTGGCATAACGTATTATAATGAATTATAACCTGGCATAACGTATTATAACCTGGCATAATGTTTTATAACCGGGCATAACTTGTTATAACGTATTATAATCTGGCATAACCTGGCATAACGTTTTATAACCTGGCATAACGTATGATAACCTGGCATAACCTGTTATAACGTATCATAGCCTGGCATAACGTATCATAACGTGGCATAACGTATCATAACCTGGCATAACATATTATAACCTGGCATAACGTATCATAACCTGGCATAACCTGGCTTAACGTATTATAACCTGGCTTAACGTATCATAACCTGGCATAACGTATTATAACCTGGCATAATGTATCATAACCTGGCATAACATATTATAACCTGGCATAACCTGGCATAACGTATCATAAACTGGCATAACGTATTATAACCTGCCATAATGTATTATAACCTGGCATAACGTATCATAACCTGGCATAACGTATGATAACCTGGCATAACGTATCATAACCTGGCATAACGTATTATAACCTGGCATAATGTATTATAACCTGGCATAACGTATCAAAACCTGGCATAACCTGGCATACCGTATTATAACCTGGTATAACGTATCATAACCTGGCATAACGTATCATAACCTGGCATAACGTATTATAACCTGGCATAACGTATTATAACCTGGCATAACGTATTATAACCTGGCATAACGTATCATAACCTGGCATATTCTGGCATAACGTATCATAACCTGGCATAACGTATGATAACCTGGCATAACGTATCATAACCTGGCATAACGTATCATAACCTGGCATAACGTATTATAACCTGGCATAACGTATTATAACCTGGCATAACGTATCATAACCTGGCATAACGTATTATAACCTGGCATAACGTATTATAACCTGACATAACGTATTATTTATGATACACAATAAAGTATTCTTCTATTCTCCTTCATCATTGTCACTAGCTATTTTTTAAATTAAATTCTTCCTCTTCTTCTTCTGTAATTGTATCCTTGGGGAATAGGTCGTGTCTGATATGTGAACCCTAAACTGTCTTCTTCTGTGATTGGGTAAGGGGAATATGGAATATATAGAATATGAATATAGAACCACGGGGGCGGTCCATAGCAGGACTTAGAGTACGGCTCATTGGCTATCAGTATTGAATATAGAACTAGGGGGCGGTCCATAGCAGGACTTAGAGTACAGCTCATTGGCTATCAGTATTGAATATAGGACCACGGGGGCGGTCCACAGCAGGACTTAGAGTACGGCTCATTGGCTATCAGTATTGAATATAGAACTAGGGGGCGGTCCATAGCAGGACTTAGAGTACGGCTCATTGGCTATCAGTATTGAATATAGAACTAGGGGGCGGTCCATAGCAGGACTTAGAGTACAGCTCATTGGCTATCAGTATTGATTCTGAGAGATTTGCCTCTTCAGCAGAAGAGATGAAGCCTAAACCACCAGCAGCACCAAGCAGCACAAACTGAAGAGGAAGCAGTCCACCAACCAGACCAGCAGTAGTTTCTACCACACAGTCAGTTACGTTACAGTAGTCTGCATAGGCCACATCACAGGAAGAGTTGTCATACCTTGACTAGTGTTGGTGCATCCTGTCACACAACAAAAATATCACACAGAAATGTCTTTCATTGTTAAAGAAATGTTTTGTCATCACATTGATAAAAGTACAGTCTCTTATGAGTGCTCTTCTCAATGAAAACAAAAGGGTTCCACGGTTTAGACATTTCAGTTCAGTTTCCATCAACTCAATATCTGCTGCTCTCCTCTGAGGGACTCAACACGTCACATTGAGTGTGTTGAGCAGAGTACAGTAGAGGCAGGGGTTGTAGAAAGTCCTGTAACTTCCCATTATTCCCAGGTTTTCCAGAAATCCCAGTTGGATGATTCCTAGATGTCCTGCTTATTCCATCCTGATTCCAGGAAACTTCCATCCAGGATTTCTGGAACATTTGGGAAGGTTTTGCAACCCTAGAGGTAACACTCACAGCTCCAGTGTATTGTAGTGTATCATATTGTATTGTACACAAGAGGTAACACAGCTCCAGTGTATTGTAGTGTATCATATTGTATTGTACACTAGAGGTAACACTCACAGCTCCAGTGTATTGTAGTGTATCATATTGTATTGTACACAAGAGGTAACACAGCTCCAGTGTATTGTAGTGTATCATATTGTATTGTACACTAGAGGTAACACAGCTCCAGTGTATTGTAGTGTATCATATTGTATTGTACACTAGAGGTAACACAGCTCCAGTGTATTGTATCATATTGTATTGTATTTTACACTAGAGGTAACACTCACAGCTCCAGTGTATTGTAGTGTATCATATTGTATTGTACACTAGAAGTAACACAGCTCCAGTGTATTGTAGTGTTTTATATTGTACACTAGAGGTAACACAGCTCCAGTGTATTGTATCATATTGTATTGTACACTAGAGGTAACACAGCTCCAGTGTATTGTATCATATTGTATTGTACACTAGAGGTAACACAGGGCCAGTGTATTGTAGTGTATCATATTGTATTGTACACTAGAGGTAACACTCACAGCTCCAGTGTATTGTAGTGTATCATATTGTATTGTACACTAGAGGTAACACTCACAGCTCCAGTGTATTGTAGTGTATCATATTATATTGTACACTAGAGGTAACACTCACAGCTCCAGTGTATTGTAGTGTATCATATTATATTGTACACTAGAGGTAACACAGGGCCAGTGTATTGTGGTGTATCATATTGTATTGTATTGTACACTAGAGGTAACACTCACAGCTCCAGTGTCCTTCTTGCTGCCCTTGTGAGAGGAAGCCACCACCGCCAGATACTGGATCACCTTCTTCGTGTTCTCTGTCTTCCCCGCTCCAGACTCACCTCTGGTGGGGTTAGAGAGGAGAGGGACAGGGGGTTAGAGAGGAGAGGGACAGGGGGTTAGAGAGGAGAGGGACAGGGGGTTAGAGAGGAGAGGGACAGGGGGTTAGAGAGGAGAGGGACAGGGGGTTAGAGAGGAGAGGGACAGGGGGTTAGAGAGGAGAGGGACAGGGCTCCAGACTCACCTCTGGTGGGGTTAGAGAGGAAAGGGACAGAGGGTTAGAGAGGAGAGGGACAGGGCTCCAGACTCACCTCTGTCTAATTCAGAAGTGTCAGATAGAAACGTATGACTGAACCCAGGTTGACATTTCAGAACCATAGGGTTCTATCTGCAGTTGCACACCCCCCCAAAAAACAATTTACAAATGTCTCAAGATCTTGATACTCTGCACTTTAGGTGCCTTTAAGGTGACGACCTTAATTCGTTATGAAAGAAGAATTCACCAGGCTCTTAGAAAACAGGTGCTCTCTAGAACCTAAAAGAGTTCTTCTGCTGTCCCCGTAGGAGAACCCTTTGAAGAACCCTTTTTGGTTCCAGGTAGAACCCTTTTGGGTTCCATGTAAAACCCTTTCCACAGAGGGTTCTAAATGAAACCCAAAAGGGTTCTACCTGGAACCAAAAAGGGTTCTACCTGGAACCAAAAAGGGCTCTCATATGGGGACGGCGGAAGAACCCTTTTGGAACCCTTTATTCTAAGAGTGAACAAAACAATTCTGAGATGTGAAAACGTTCATGCTCAACACCTCAGAACAAGGTTCAGCTCAGGTAGAACCCGACAGACACAAGGTCACGGGATAAGGTCACGGGATAAGGTCACGGGATAAGGTCACGGGACAAGGTTACACTTGGGACGCATCCCTGGTACAAGGGGCAACAAGGTCATGTGTTGGAAAAAATATGTCTGTGTTTGAGATTTAGACTCACGTGCACAGAATTGACTGGTCCTCACGCTCTGTGGAGTAAGACAGAGAGAAAGGGAGGTACGGAGGGAGGGAGGGGGAGAGGGAGGGAGGGAGAGGGGGAGGGAGTGAGAGAGAGAGAGGGAGGGAGGAGGAGAGAGAGGGGGGGAGGGAGGGAGAGAGAGAGAGAAGGGAAACAGAGGGAGAAAGAGAGAGACAGAGAGAGAGAGAGAGAGAGAGAGGGGGAGAGCGGGAAGGGGGGAGAGAGAGAGAGAGAAGGGAAACAGAGGGAGAGAGAGATAGAGAGATGGGTTAAGGCAGGACAGTTGAAGCCAAGCTGAACACACCAAACATGAACTTAAGGTGCTCTGTTCACTCACACATAGAGGGAAGACTAGGAACAGCTTCCTACATCTATTTTTGCACGAGATTAACTTCTCTGTCACTCAATATTGGCTAAAAATAGCAGAGGGTTGGAGAGGGCTACTGGAGGAAGGTAACCTTGGTAACCTGCTCCATGTATGGCTATTTTGAAACACAAACACTCACACACATACATATACCTTATCACACACACACACAACTTAACACACACAGACGGACTCCATGTATGGGTATTTTGAAACATAAACACACACACACACATACATACACACACACACACACAACTTAACACACACAGACAGACTCCATGTCTGGGTATTTTGGAGAATACCCCCTTCTGATGGCTGGAAACTGGACCAGTAGAATTTGGATTCTGTCTGAAATGGTATCATATTCCCTAAATAATGCACTGCTTTTGGTTCTAAGTAGAACCCTTTTGGGTTCCATGTAGTACACTGTGGAAAGGGTTCAACATTGAACCCAAAATAGTTCTGTCTGTTTAATCGCTATCCTGTTGCCTAGTCACTTTACCACTACCTATATGTACATATCTACAGTTGAAGTCGGAAGTTTACATACACCTTAGCCAAAAACTCAGTTTCTCACAATTCCTGACATTTAATCCTAGTAAACATTCCCTGTCTTAGGTCAGTTAGGATTACCACTTTATTTTAAGAATTTGAAATGTCAGAATAATAGTAGAGAGAATGATTTATTTCAGCTTTTATTTATTTCATCACATTCCCAGTGGGTCAGAAGTTTACATACACTCAATTAGTATTTGGTACCATTGCCTTTAAATTGTTTAACTTGGGTCAAAAGTTTCGGGTAGACTTCCACACGCCTCCCACAATAAGTTGGGTGAATTTTGGCCCATTCCTCCTGACAGAGCTGGTGTAACTGAGTCAGGTTTGTAGGCCTCCTTGCTCGCACACACTTTTTCAGTTCTGCCCACACATTTTCTATAGGATTGAGGTCAGGGCTTTGTTATGGCCACTCCAATACCTTGACTTGGTTGTCCTTAAGCCATTTTGCCACAACTTTGGAAGTATGCTTGGGGTCATTGTCCATTTGGAAGACCCCTTTGCGACCAAGCTTTAACTTCCTGACTGATGTCTTGAGATGTTGCTTCAATATATCCACGTAATTTTCCTCCCTCATGATGCCATCTATTTTGTGAAGTGCACAAGTCCCTCCTGCAGCAAAGCACCCCCACAACATGATGCTGCCACCCCCGTGCTTCACGGTTGGGATGGTGTTCTTCGGCTTGCAAGCCTCCCCCTTTTTCCTCCAAACATAACGATGGTCATTATGGCCAAACAGTTCTATTTTTATTTCATCAGACCAGAGGACATTTCTCCAAAAAGTACGATCTTTGTCCCTATGTGCAATTGCAAACCGTAGTCTGGCTTTTTTATGGCGGTTTTGGAGCAGTGACTTCTTCCTTGCTGAGCGGCCTTTCAGGTTATGTCGATATAGGACTCGTTTTACTGTGTATATATATACTTTTGTACCTGTTTCCTCCAGCATCTTCACAAGGTCCTTTGCTGTTGTTCTGGGATTGATTAGCACTTTTCGCACCAAAGTACGTTCATCTCTAGGAGACGGAACGCGTCTCCTCCCTGAGTGGTATGACGGCTGCGTGGTCCCATGGTGTTTATACTTGCGTACTATTATTTGTACAGATAAACGTGGTACCTTCAGGCGTTTGGAAATTGATCCCAAGGATGAACCAGACTTGTGAAGGTCTACAGTTTTTTTCTGAGGTCTTGGCTGATTTCTTTTGTATATAACCAAGTTATCATTGACTCAGTACTGGTACCCTGTGTATATAACCAAGTTATCATTGACTCAGTACTGGTACCCCATGTATATAACCAAGTTATCATTGACTCGGTAATGGTACCCTGTGTATATAACTAAGTTATCATTAATCATTGTGTTATTATTTGTATCTCATCTTCTCTCTTCATTGTTGGGGACGTAAGTCAGCATTTCACTGTTAGTCTTCACCTGTTGTTCACAAAGCATGTGACAAATACAATTATATTTGATTTGATGGGCTCTGGTGAAAAGTAGTGTCTCCCCCCCCTTTTACCTTGCATCATGTTCCTGTAAGCGTTATCAGTGATGGAGTAGATATGAGGAGGAACCTCGTGGCGTTTCTTCCCCTTATAAATCTGAATGATCTTCTCTGAGTAGATAGGAAGCATCTTATAGGGGTTCACCACCACACAGAACAGACCTGAATACGTCTGGAGAGGAGGGAAGAGGAAGGGGAGGAGGAGGGGGATGGGGGGAAGGAGGAGAGGAGAAGAAGAGGAGAAGAGAGGAGGGGTAGGGGAGGGGAGGGAAGGAGGAGGATGAGCAGGGGAGAGGAGAGGAGGAAGAGGAGAGGAGAGAAGGAGGAAGAGGGGAGGAGGGGAGGAGGAAGAGAGGAGGAGGAGGGGAGAGGAAAGGAGGAAGAGGGGAGGGGGACGGGTAGGAGGAGGAGAGGAGGGAGGATGGAGGAGGAGAGGAGTGGAGAGGGGCAAGAGGAGGAAGAGAGTAGGAGAGAAAAAGGAGGAAGAGGAAGAAGATGAAGAGGAGGAGGAGAGGAAAGGTTAGGATCAACATACAGTTAAAACCAGATCATAATTTTGTTTGTGTGTGTATTGTGTGTGCATGTATGTACCTGTGCGTGTGTGTGTGCATGCCTATGTACGTGTGTGTACGTGTGTGTACGTGTGTGTGTGTGTGTGTGTGTGTCTATACGGATATTGTCTTTACACTCGTATGCCTTTCCTGCAGTCAAATGACCAAATCACCCTCCAGTGGCCTCATGGGTGGAATGTTATTCATATTTTTAATAATTTAATGATTCATTATTCATAAAAACCCGCTGAGAATTCTGTGTTTCTAAGTCAAAACGGTTTTGTTATATTTCAGTCTTCTGTGATGTATATAAAGTGTAATACTGGGATACAAACTCAACATTGAAGACATTTCTATATCTGACATGGTACAGGTGTCTTCTTTTGTTTAAGTCCATAACCATGTGTGTGACGTGTAGACTTTTGTTTCAAAGTAGATTTGTTTAAGACTACCCAGAAACACTCTGTGTGGTGCTGATTTAACCACTGCAGTAAAAGGTGAACAAATAAGTGCAATCTAGAACCTAAAATGGTTCTTCGGCTGTCCCCATAGGAGAACCCTTTGAAGAACACTTTTTGAGTTCCAGGTAGAACCCTTTTGGTTCCAGGTAGAACCCTTTTGGTTCCAGGTAGAACCCTTTTGGTTCCAGGGAGAACCCTTTCCAAAGAGGTTTCTACATGGAACCCAAAAGGCTTCTCCAATGGGGACAGCTGAAGAACCCTTTTGGGAACCCATTTCCTCTAAGAGGGTACTCACGTAGATGAGGCTGGAGAAGTACCTCTCTTTGAGGTTGTGGAGGACAGAGGCCTCGTTGAGACAGGTAAGAGCTGCCATGTCCTCCACCTTACTGAACTTAGGAGGGTTCATCTTCTGGATATCATCCTTGTTGACTGTGGCTTTCCTACCGTTAGCCAACTCTACCAGCACCTGGACAGCAGGAGAGAGGAGGAGGAAGAACAGGAAGAGGAGGAGGAAGAACAGGAAGAGGAGGAGGAGAAGGAGGAAGAACAGGAAGAGGAGGAGGAGAAGGAGGAAGAGGAGGAGGAGGAAAACGATGAAGAGGAGGAGAAGGAGGAAGAGGAGGATGAAGATGAGGAGGAGGAAGATGAGAAGCAGGAGCAGGAGAAAAATGAGTAGGAAGAGGATGAGGAGGAAGATGAGGAGGTGGAGGAAGAGGAGGACAAAGAGGAGAAGGAGGAAGAGGAGGAAAAAGATGAAGAGGAGGAGGAGATGGAGGAAGAGGAAAATTAGGAAGATGAGGAGGTGGAGGATGAAGAGGAGGAAGAAGAAGATGAGGAAGAGGAGGAGGAAGATTTACTAGTGCCCTGGTCTAAAGTAGTGTACTATATAGGGAATAGGGTGCCATTTGGGGTGTATCAGCCTTACATCGTCTCCCTTCTCCTCCTTGATGCTGGCGGCCTCAAACCCCTCCTTCTCTGACGGGATCCACACCATCTTCTTGGCCGACCAATCAGCCTGCCCCACACCACTCTTCCTGAAGTCGTCGTCCTGACGCAGGAATTTGCTGTCGTCAGAGGCGGAGTCGGCAGCCATCTTGGGAAGGTCGTCGTCGGTGACAGGGAGGTCGTCTGTGATTGGAGGGTCAGTGATTGGAGGGTCGGTCTCAAAGCTGAGGGAGAGGGAGAGAAAGAGAGAGGAAAAGGGAGAGATGAGGAGAGGAGGAGAAGGAGAGATATAGGAAGAGGAGAGAGTACGATGTTATAACTATCCCTCTGATGATGATGGGGAATTCACAAAACATCAACTCAGACAACAACAATCACATCAATTCCAGTGATTAATAGGAAATGCTACTTTAGACCTCAGAAACATTCCAACGGTCTGTCTGTCTGTCTGTCTGTCTGTCTGTCTGTCTGTCTGTCTGTCTCTCTCTCTCTTTCCCCATTTTCTCCCTCGTTCTCTTCCCTCCCTCTCTCTCTGTCCCCCCTCTCTCTGTATCACTCCGTGGTTTAACATCACATATTAAATTCATCCTCCAATGCCTCGTTATATCGGTCTACAGCTTCAGTTTCAACCTCGATGAACTTTGATGTATTCAGGGTCTCATTCCCAATCTCCTACAACCACATAGATGAAGATAAACAGTACAGCCGTAGTGTTGTAAAGCCTCACTTATCAATCTGCCTCCCAGGTGACCCCCCTCTTCCCTATATAGTGAATATCGCTGCATGGTCCACGTCACGTCATCATTACTCACTGACAGCTCCTCTTCTCTCCCTGCTGCGGGTCACAGGACCTACGAGACTTTGCAGCAGCCCAGCTCCGCCTGCCCGTGACCACGACGCCATAGAATATGTAAAATAGCAGCAGGATAATTGTAGCTGTAAAAGCTTGAAGCAGCGGTTGATAAGCCATGCTGGGAGGACGATAACGATGACCATGTTTGGTTGAAGCGTCTCCTCAAAGCCCACTGCCTCTGATGGCCCTGTACAGAGAGATGCTGCGGGGTTGCGTCCCAAGTGGCATCCTAGTCTCTATGTAGTGCACTACTTTTGACCAGGGCCCATAGGGTACGATTAAGGGCACAGCCAGGGACTTAACCACTTCTATTCCTTATAAAGTCAGTGTCTCCTCTCCTGTGGCCAGCTCCAGCCTAGCGTTACTGTTGACACCAACATGGTGACCAGTCTGTCAGTTACTAGGCGCTTAGTCTCTGGTCACAGAATTAACATTTATATAACTAGACAAGTAAGTTAAGAACTAATTCTTATTTACATTTACGGCCTACCAAAAGGCAAAAGGCCTCCTGCGGGGACGGTGGCTGGGATTAAAAATAAATAAATAAAAATATAGGACAAAACACACATCACGACAAGAGAGACAACACAACACTACATAAAGAGAGACCAAAGACAGCAATATAGCAAGGCAGCAACACATGACAACACTGCAAAACAACATGACAACAACATGGTAGCATCACAACATGGTAGCAGCACAAAACATGGTACAAACATTATTGGGCACAGACAACAGAACAAAGGGCAAGAAGGTAGAGACAACAATACATCACACAAAGCAGCCACAACTGTCAGTAAGAGTCCATTACTGAGTGTCTGAATGAAGAGATGAAAGTGTCCAGTAAAACGATCCTACATTGACATTAGCTGATTATGGTCTGGGTGCACAGCAAGGACAGGTTACCAGGTGCTGCGGTGTGTGGCGTCTGGGCCCGCGGGGATACCAGGGTTCGGCTCAATTCCATTTCAATACAGGAGAGGAATTGAAATTCACATTCAAGTTATTGAATGGTGCCGTTGTATTTTGAGTAGATGGAGTTGAAATGGAATTGATCCCAACTCTGGTGTCAAACCAACTTCTGTTGACTGGGGATGATGGTTGTAGTTTTTAGGTCTATGAATTGTTGCACAAGGTGACATGCTAATAAATTAAATGGCAGTTGGAAAAAGTCTATCACCTGACATAAACATCACTCTATTATCCTAGCCTGTATGTAAGCATAGCGCAGCCTCTGTCAAGAGGTCTAAACCTTTATGGCACAGTAGGTAGGTAGTGTCGTGTTGCCTGTTCAAACCCAACATACCCTTATATACCCCTATACCCTTATATCACCACATCTCTGAAACACAAACTGAGACCCAGGTGATCGGGTCCGACATGTAAAAGTCAAAACGTCATCTAAAATATAGCGACAACAACTTATCTGAAAGTCCAATAAAATGCACATTGTTGATTGAAACATTGCAAAGCAACACATGTAATACCTGAACAGGCAACACATGTAGTACCGGAACAGGTGCAGCCCGCCTAAAACCTTGTAGCATATTTAATTTTCCAACGGTCTTTCTTCGAGCGGAAATGACAAAAGCTATGTATTTCAGTGTTCAAACCAGGCTGTCCTGCACGCAGTAACAGACCTCTCTATCTGCACCTGTCTATACAGAACCGCAGGCTGTTACCGGTCGGCTATTCGCATACGGCCACGTTTATTTAAAAGGAAGCAGACTCAATACTCACTGTAGTCTTTCTCCGGTAGATGTAGGACTCGGGATGTAGTCTATCCTACAAAGTTGTCTGGCTATACGTTACTCCACGAGATAGCGGGACGGGACAGGTAAACGGCTTAGGGTTGTAACTATCCTTCCACTGGATGAAGCATCCTACCCAGGTATTTAAACCGGCCCGCTCCGCCCTTGGGAGGAGAGCAGCGCGCGCGGTTCCTCCTCGTCTCTATGGTGACCAAAATTTGACAGCAGCCAACGATTTGAGGTGCCCTGGTACCAGTTTGTTTGTGCTATCATTACCCTGGTACCAGTTTGTTTGTGCTATCATAACCCTGGTACCAGTTTGTTTGTGCTATCATTACCCTGGTATCAGTTTGTTTGTGCTATCATTACCCTGGTACCAGTTTGTTTGTGCTATCATTACCCTGGTACCAGTTTGTTTGTGCTATCATTACCCTGCTACCATGTTGTTTGTGCTATCAATACCCTGGTACCAGTTTGTTTGTGCTATCATTACCCTGCTACCATGTTGTTTGTGCTATCAATACCCTGGTACCAGTTTGTTTGTGCTATCATTACCCTGGTACCAGTTTGTTTGTGCTATCATTACCCTGGTACCATGTTGTTTGTGCTATCATTACCCTGGTACCAGTTTGTTTGTGCTATCATTACCCTGGTACCAGTTTGTTTGTGCATTCGCGCCACCCCTCAGTCTATTTTGTGCTGTCATTCCACTCCTTGGCATGACCAGGTTAGCTAGGATGCTCGCCTTCCACAGATGGTGACTTAGGCCCATTCAATCCTACTGCCAGAGCACTTCTTTGGAATGAATGAAATAAAACGTGTATGTCTTTTATGAATAGCAAACCAGGAGTACAACAAATGAAACATGTATCGGCCTATTCACCTTTTATCTAAATACCACAATTTGAAAGGAGAAAGTTTACAATATAGCCTAAGGATATGTTTTTTGGGTTTATCTAATTTATGTGTTTATCTGTAGCCCAAATATTGTGCTCTCTCTCTGTCTCGCTGTCTCTGTCTCTCTCTCTGTCTCTCTCTCTGTCTCTCTCTCTGTCTCTCTCTCTGTCTCTGTCTCTGTCTCTGTCTCTCTCTATCTATCTCTCTCTCTCTCTCTCTCTCTCTCTCCCTCTCTCTCTCTGTCTCTCTCTCTGTCTCTCTCTCTGTCTCTGTCTCTGTCTCTCTCTATCTATCTCTCTCTCTCTCTCTCTGTCTCTCTCCCTCTCTCTCTCTCTCTGTCTGTCTGGACAGAGTTTGTGTGCTCAATGAGAAAGGATCAAGATATGTGGCATAATTAGGAATTACAGCCCATGGAAATGCATGGAAATGAACCAGCTCTTGAGTCCCAAATGGCACCCTATTCCCTATATAGTGCACTGCTTTTGACCAGGGTGGCCAGGGCCCGTAGAGCTATGGTCAAAAGTAATGCCTTATATAGGGAATAGGTTGTCATTTGGGACACATCTTATGTGTTTAATGCTTTCAATGCTATCTTGAAGATATTTTGCATTATATTTACTCAGAGTCAATGGCTTACTTGGCTCAAGTGCATGTAAGGACATTGTGGAAACTAACTGTGGACTGAACCTTATCCTTGTTTGTGTCATAATGCCTTATGATCTGGAACTCTGCTGTTGTTACCATATAATCACATTTAAGTCATTTAGCAGAGTTTAGTCATATCTCCCGGGTGGTGCATTTAGCACATTTAAGTCATGTCTCCCGGGTGGTGCAGTGGTCTAGAGCACTGCATCGCAGTGCTAGCTGCGCCACCAGAGTCTCTGGGTTCGCGCCCAGGCTCTGCCGCAGCCGGCCGCGACCGGGAGGTCTGTGGGGCGACGCACAATTGGCTTAGCGTCGTCCGGGTTAGGGAGGGTTTGGCCGGTAGGGATATGTGGATATTGTAAAGTGGTAAAGTGTGTAAAGTGGATATCATAAGGTGAATGCACCAATTTGTAAGTCGCTCTGGATAAGAGCGTCTGCTAAATGACTTAAATGTAAATGTAATCACATGTATAGAGAGAAGGAGGGGGAGAGAGATAAAGGGAGAGAGAAAGAGGGGGGGATAGAGATTGGTAGAGAGAGAGATTGGTAGAGAGAGAGAGGGGAAGAGGCATGCTGAGAGACACAGTGAGAGAGAGAGTGAGTGCAAGATAGAGAGAGAGAGATATAGAGGGAGAGAGATACTGATGTCTGTGTGGTTAGGGTACAGTTGAAGTCGGAAGTTTACATACACTTAGGTTGGAGTCATTAAAACTCGTTTTTCAACCACTCCACAAATTTGTTGTTAACAAACTATAGTTTTGGCAAGTCGGTTAGGACATCTACTTTGTGCATGACACAAGTAATTTTTCAAACAATTGTTTACAGATAGATTATTTCACTTATAATTCACTGTATCACAATTCCAGTGGATCAGAAGTTTACATACACTAAGTTGACTGTGCCTTTAAACAGCTTGGAAAATTCCAGAAAATGATGTCATGGCTTTAGAAGTTTCTGATAGGCTAATTGACATCATTGGAGTCAATTGGAGGTGTACCTGTGGATGTACACTGCTCAAAAAAATAAAGGGAACACTTAAACAACACAATGTAACTCCAAGTCAATCACACTTCTGTGAAATCAAACTGTCCACTTAGGAAGCAACACTGATTGACAATACATTTCACATGCTGTTGTGCAAATGGAATAGACAACAGGTGAAAATTATAGGCAATTAGCAAGACATCCCCAATAAAGGAGTGGTTCTGCAGGTGGTGACCACAGACCACTTCTCAGTTCCTATGCTTCCTGGCTGATGTTTTGGTCACTTTTGAATGCTGGCGGTGCTTTCACTCTAGTGGTAACATGAGACGGAGTCTACAACCCACACAAGTGGCTCAGGTAGTGCAGCTCACCCAGGATGGCACATCAATGCGAGCTGTGGCAAGAAGGTTTGCTGTGTCTGTCAGCGTAGTGTCCAGAGCATGGATGCGCTACCAGGAGACAGGCCAGTACATCAGGAGACGTGGAGGAGGCCGTAGGAGGGCAACAACCCAGCAGCAGGACCGCTACCTCTGCCTTTGTGCAAGGAGGAGCAGGAGGAGCACTGCCACCGCCCTGCAAAATGACCTCCAGCAGGCAACAAATGTGCATGTGTCTGCTCAAACGGTCAGAAACAGACTCCATGAGGGTGGTATGAGGGCCCGACGTCCACAGGTGGGGGTTGTGCTTACAGCCCAACACCGTGCAGGACGTTTGGCATTTGCCAGAGAACACCAAGATTGGCAAATTCGCCACTGGCGCTTTGTGCTCTTCACAGATGAAAGCAGGTTCACACTGAGCACATGTGACAGACGTGACAGAGTCTGGAGACGCCGTGGAGAACGTTCTGCTGCCAGCAACATCCTCCAGCATGACCGGTTTGGCGGTGGGTCAGTCATGGTGTGGGGTGGCATTTCTTTGGGGGGCCGCACAGCCCTCCATGTGCTCGCCAGAGGTAGCCTGACTGCCATTAGGTACCGAGATGAGATCCTCGGATCCCTTGTGAGACCATATGCTGGTGCGGTTGGCCCTGGGATCCTCCTAATGCAAGACAATGCTAGACCTCATGTGGCTGGAGTGTGTCAGCAGTTCCTGCAAGAGGAAGGCATTGATGCTATGGACTGGCCCGCCCGTTCCCCAGACCTGCATCCAATTGAGCACATCTGGGACATCATGTCTCGCTCCATCCACCAACGCCACGTTGCACCACAGACTGTCCAGGAGTTGGCGGATGCTTTAGTCCAGGTTTGGGAGGAGATCCCTCAGGAGACCATCCGCCACCTCATCAGGAGCATGCCCAGGCGTTGTAGGTACGTGCCTGTAGTCATACGGGCACGTGGAGGCCACACACTTGTTTTAAGGACATTACATCAAAGTTGGATCAGCCTGTAATGTGGTTTTCCACTTTAATTTTGAGTGTGACTCCAAATCCAGACCTCCATGGGTTGATAAATTTGATTTCCATTGATCATTTTTGTGTGATTTTGTTGTCAGCACATTCAACTATGTAAAGAAAAAATTATTTAATAAGAATATTTCATTTATTCAGATCTAGGATGTGTTATTTTAGTGTTCCCTTTATTTTTTTGAGCAGTGTATTTCAAGGCCTACCTTCAAAGTCAGTGCTTCTTTGCTTGACATCATGGGGAAATCAAAAGAAATCAGCCAAAAGAATTGTAGACCTTCACAAGTCTGGTTCATCCTTGAGAGCAATTTCCAAACGCCTGAAGGTACCACGTTCATCTGTATAAACAATAGTATGCAAGTATAAACACCATGGGACCACGCAGCCGTCATACTGCTCAGGAAGGAGACACATTCTGTCTTCTAGAGATGAACGTACTTTGATGCAAAACGTGTAAATCAATCCCAGAACAACAGCAAAGGACCTTGTGAAGATGCTGGAGGTAACAGGTACAAAATTATCTATATCCACAGTAAAACGAGTCCTATATCAACATAACCTGAAAGGTTGCTCAGCAAGGATAAAGCCACTGCTCCAAAACCGCCATAAAAAAGCCAGACTACGGTTTGCAACTGCACATAAGGACAAAGATGGCACTTTTTGGAGAAATGTCCTCTGGTCTGATGAAACTAAAATAGAACTGTTTGGCCATAATGACCATCGTTATGTTTGGAGGAAAAAGGGGGAGGCTTGCAAGCCGAAGAACACCATCCCAACCATGAAGCATGGGGGTGGCAGCATCATGTTGTAGGGGTGCTTAGCTGCAGGAGGGACTGGTGCACTTCACAAAATAGATGGCATCATGAAGAGGGAAATTATGTGGATATATTAAAGCAACATCTCAAGACATCAGTCAGGAAGGTAAAGCTTGGTCGAAATGGGTCTTCCAAATGGACAATGACCCCAAGCATACTTCCAAAGTTGTGGCAAAATGGCTTAAGGACAACAAAGTCAAGGTATTGGAGTGGCCATCACAAAGCCCTGACCTCCAATCCTATAGAAAATCTGTGGGCAGAACTGAAAAAGTGTGTGCGAGCAAGGAGGCCTACAAACCTGACTCAGTTACACCAGCTCTGTCAGGAGAAATGGGCCAAAATTCACCCAACTTATTGTGGGAAGCTTGTGGAAGTCTACCCGAAACTTTTGACCCAAGTTAAACAATTTAAAGGCAATTGTACCAAATACTAATTGAGTGTATGTAAACTTCTGACCCACTGGGAATGTGATGAAAGAAATAAAAGCTGAAATAAATCATTCTCTCTACTATTATTCTGACATTTCAAATTCTTAAAATAAAGTGGTGATCCTAACTGACCTAAGACAGGGAATTTTTACTAGGATTAAATGTCAGGAACTGTGAAAAACTGAGTTTAAATGTATTTATCTAAGGTGTATGTAAACTTCCGACTTCAACTGTACATACATTGGTTGTGTGACAGACAGTATAATGAGAGCGTGAGACAGGTAACATTACAATATACCCCCCACTAGGAGACAGGTAACATTACCCTATACCCCCCACTAGGAGACAGGTATCATTACCCTATACCCCCCACTAGGAGACAGGTATCATTACCCTATACCCCCCACTAGGAGACAGGTATCATTACCCTATACCCCCCACTAGGAGACAGGTATCATTACCTTATACCCTCCACTAGGAGACAGGTATCATTACCCTATACCCCCCACTAGGAGACAGGTATCATTACCCTATACCCCCCACTAGGAGACAGGTATCATTACCCTATACCCCCCACTAGGAGACAGGTATCATTACCCTATACCCCCCACTAGGAGACAGGTAACATTACCCTATACCCCCCACTAGGAGACAGGTATCATTACCCTATACCCCCCACTAGGAGACAGGTATCATTACCCTATACCCCCCACTAGGAGACAGGTAACATTACCCTATACCCCCCACTAGGAGACAGGTATAATTACCCTATACCCCCACTAGGAGACAGGTATCATTACCCTATACCCCCACTAGGAGACAGGTATCATTACCCTATACCCCCACTAGGAGACAGGTATCATTACCCTATACCCCCCACTAGGAGACAGGTATCATTACCCTATACCCCCCACTAGGAGACAGGTAACATTACCCTATACCCCCCACTAGGAGAAAGGTATCATTACCCTATACCCCCACTAGGAGACAGGTATCATTACCCTATACCCCCACTAGGAGACAGTGGGGAGCATCATTTCTTTTAAACACCACTTGTGGCTAGCTCTCCAGGCCTAGGACTAAGCTACATCAACGTGGTGTCTCTCTGTAGCTCTCCAGGCCTAGGACTAAGCTACATCAACATGGTATCTCTCTGTAGCTCTCCAGGCCTAGGACTAAGCTACATCAACATGGTATCTCCCTGTAGCTCTCCAGGCCTAGGACTAAGCTATATCAACATGGTATCTCTCTGTAGCTCTCCAGGCCTAGGACTAAGCTACATCAACATGGTATCTCCCTGTAGCTCTCCAGGCCTAGGACTAAGCTACATCAACATGGTATCTCTCTGTAGCTCTCCAGGCCTAGGACTAAGCTATATCAACATGGTATCTCTCTGTAGCTCTCCAGGCCTAGGACTAAGCTACATCAACATGGTATCTCCCTGTAGCTCTCCAGGCCTAGGACTAAGCTACATCAACATGGTGTCTCTTTGTAGCTCTCCAGGCCTAGGACTAAGCTACATCAACATGGTATCTCCCTGTAGCTCTCCAGGCCTAGGACTAAGCTACATCAACATGGTATCTCTGTAGCTCTCCAGGCCGAGGACTAAGCTACATCAACATGGTGACTCCCTGTAGCTCTCCAGGCCTAGGACTAAGCTACATCAACATGGTGACTCTCTGTAGCTCTCCAGGCTTAGGACTAAGCAATATCAACATGGTGTCTCTCTGTAGCTCTCCAGGCCTAGTGCCACACGGTATCTCTCTGTATGGTTATTCAAATGATCAAACTGACCCAAGGGAACAGGACCGTATAAGGATGAGACAGCAGTGGGTATGTTGGCCTCCCAAATGGTACCCTATTCCCTACATAGTGCACTACTCTGGTCAAAAGTAGTGCCTTATGTAGGTAATAGGGTGCCATTTGGAACGCATACAATGCCTTGTATGGATGAGACAGCAGCCAGGATGTGGGGGTGAACAACAGTGCCTTGTATGGATGAGACAGCAGCCAGGATGTGGGGGTGAACAACAGTGCCTTGTATGGATGAGACAGCAGCCAGGATGTGGGGGTGAACAACAGTGCCTTGTATGGATGAGACAGCAGCCAGGATGTGGGGTGAACAACAGTGCCTTGTATGGATGAGACAGCAGCCAGGATGTGGGGGTGAACAACAGTGCCTTGTATGGATGAGACAGCAGCCAGGATGTGGGGGTGAACAACAGTGCCTTGTATGGATGAGACAGCAGCCAGGATGTGGGGGTGAACAACAGTGCCTTGTATGGATGAGACAGCAGCCAGGATGTGGGGGTGAACAACAGTGCCTTGTATGGATGAGACAGCAGCCAGGATGTGGGGTGAACAACAGTGCCTTGTATGGATGAGACAGCAGCCAGGATGTGGGGTGAACAACAGTGCCTTGTATGGATGAGACAGCAGCCAGGATGTGGGGGTGAACAACAGTGCCTTGTATGGATGAGACAGCAGCCAGGATGTGGGGGTGAACAACAGTGCCTTGTATGGATGAGACAGCAGCCAGGATGTGGGGTGAACAACAGTGCCTTGTATGGATGAGACAGCAGCCAGGATGTGGGGTGAACAACAGTGCCTTGTATGGATGAGACAGCAGCCAGGATGTGGGGTGAACAACAGTGCCTTGTATGGATGAGACAGCAGCCAGGATGTGGGGGTGAACAACAGTGCCTTGTATGGATGAGACAGCAGCCAGGATGTGGGGTGAACAACAGTGCCTTGTATGGATGAGACAGCAGCCAGGATGTGGGGTGAACAACAGTGCCTTGTATGGATGAGACAGCAGCCAGGATGTGGGGTGAACAACAGTGCCTTGTATGGATGAGACAGCAGCCAGGATGTGGGGGTGAACAACAGTGCCTTGTATGGATGAGACAGCAGCCAGGATGTGGGGGTGAACAACAGTGCCTTGTATGGATGAGACAGCAGCCAGGATGTGGGGTGAACAACAGTGCCTTGTATGGATGAGACAGCAGCCAGGATGTGGGGGTGAACAACAGTGCCTTGTATGGATGAGACAGCAGCCAGGATGTGGGGGTGAACAACAGTGCCTTGTATGGATGAGACAGCAGCCAGGATGTGGGGGTGAACAACAGTGCCTTGTATGGATGAGACAGCAGCCAGGATGTGGGGGTGAACAACAGTGCCTTGTATGGATGAGACAGCAGCCAGGATGTGGGGGTGAACAACAGTGCCTTGTATGGATGAGACAGCAGCCAGGGTGTGGGGGTGAACAACAGTGCCTTGTATGGATGAGACAGGAGCCAGGATGTGGGGGTGAACAACAGTGCCTTGTATGGATGAGACAGCAGCCAGGATGTGGGGGTGAACAACAGTGCCTTGTATGGATGAGACAGCAGCCAGGATTCGGGGGTGAACAACAGTGCCTTGTATGGATGAGACAGCAGCCAGGATTCGGGGGTGAACAACAGTGCCTTGTATGGATGAGACAGCAGCCAGGATTCGGGGGTGAACAACAGTGCCTTGTATGGATGAGACAGCAGCCAGGATTCGGGGGTGAACAACAGTGCCTTGTATGGATGAGACAGCAGCCAGGATGTGGGGGTGAAAAACAGTGCCTTGTATGGATGAGACAGGAGCCAGGATGTGGGGGTGAACAACAGTGCCTTGTATGGATGAGACAGCAGCCAGGATGTGGGGGTGAACAACAGTGCCTTGTATGGATGAGACAGCAGCCAGGATTCGGGGGTAAACAACAGTGCCTTGTATGGATGAGACAGCAGCCAGGATTCGGGGGTGAACAACAGTGCCTTGTATGGATGAGACAGCAGCCAGGATTCGGGGGTGAACAACAGTGCCTTGTATGGATGAGACAGCAGCCAGGATTCGGGGGTGAACAACAGTGCCTTGTATGGATGAGACAGCAGCCAGGATTCGGGGGTGAACAACAGTGCCTTGTATGGATGAGACAGCAGCCAGGATGTGGGGTGAACAACAGTGCCTTGTATGGATGAGACAGCAGCCAGGATGTGGGGTGAACAACAGTGCCTTGTATGGATGAGACAGCAGCCAGGATGTGGGGGTGAACAACAGTGCCTTGTATGGATGAGACAGCAGCCAGGATGTGGGGGTGAACAACAGTGCCTTGTATGGATGAGACAGCAGCCAGGATGTGGGGGTGAACAACAGTGCCTTGTATGGATGAGACAGCAGCCAGGATGTGGGGGTGAACAACAGTGCCTTGTATGGATGAGACAGCAGCCAGGATTCGGGGTGAACAACAGTGCCTTGTATGGATGAGACAGCAGCCAGGATGTGGGGGTGAACAACAGTGCCTTGTATGGATGAGACAGCAGCCAGGATGTGGGGTGAACAACAGTGCCTTGTATGGATGAGACAGCAGCCAGGATGTGGGGGTGAACAACAGTGCCTTGTATGGATGAGACAGCAGCCAGGATGTGGGGGTGAACAACAGTGCCTTGTATGGATGAGACAGCAGCCAGGATGTGGGGTGAACAACAGTGCCTTGTATGGATGAGACAGCAGCCAGGATGTGGGGGTGAACAACAGTGCCTTGTATGGATGAGACAGCAGCCAGGATGTGGGGGTGAACAACAGTGCCTTGTATGGATGAGACAGCAGCCAGGATGTGGGGGTGAACAACAGTGCCTTGTATGGATGAGACAGCAGCCAGGATGTGGGGGTGAACAACAGTGCCTTGTATGGATGAGACAGCAGCCAGGATGTGGGGGTGAACAACAGTGCCTTGTATGGATGAGACAGCAGCCAGGATGTGGGGTGAACAACAGTGCCTTGTATGGATGAGACAGCAGCCAGGATGTGGGGTGAACAACAGTGCCTTGTATGGATGAGACAGCAGCCAGGATGTGGGGTGAACAACAGTGCCTTGTATGGATGAGACAGCAGCCAGGATGTGGGGTGAACAACAGTGCCTTGTATGGATGAGACAGCAGCCAGGATGTGGGGGTGAACAACAGTGCCTTGTATGGATGAGACAGCAGCCAGGATGTGGGGGTGAACAACAGTGCCTTGTATGGATGAGACAGCAGCCAGGATGTGGGGGTGAACAACAGTGCCTTGTATGGATGAGACAGCAGCCAGGATGTGGGGGTGAACAACAGTGCCTTGTATGGATGAGACAGCAGCCAGGATGTGGGGTGAACAACAGTGCCTTGTATGGATGAGACAGCAGCCAGGATGTGGGGGTGAACAACAGTGCCTTGTATGGATGAGACAGCAGCCAGGATGTGGGGTGAACAACAGTGCCTTGTATGGATGAGACAGCAGCCAGGATGTGGGGGTGAACAACAGTGCCTTGTATGGATGAGACAGCAGCCAGGATGTGGGGGTGAACAACAGTGCCTTGTATGGATGAGACAGCAGCCAGGATGTGGGGGTGAACAACAGTGCCTTGTATGGATGAGACAGCAGCCAGGATGTGGGGGTGAACAACAGTGCCTTGTATGGATGAGACAGCAGCCAGGATGTGGGGGTGAACAACAGTGCCTTGTATGGATGAGACAGCAGCCAGGATGTGGGGGTGAACAACTGTGCCTTGTATGGATGAGACAGCAGCCAGGATGTGGGGGTGAACAACAGTGCCTTGAATGGATGAGACAGCAGCCAGGATGTGGGGGTGAACAACAGTGCCTTGTATGGATGAGACAGCAGCCAGGATGTGGGGGTGAACAACAGTGCCTTGTATGGATGAGACAGCAGCCAGGATGTGGGGTGAACAACAGTGCCTTGTATGGATGAGACAGCAGCCAGGATGTGGGGTGAACAACAGTGCCTTGTATGGATGAGACAGCAGCCAGGATGTGGGGGTGAACAAAAGTGCCTTGTATGGATGAGACAGCAGCCAGGATGTGGGGTGAACAACAGTGCCTTGTATGGATGAGACAGCAGCCAGGATGTGGGGTGAACAACAGTGCCTTGTATGGATGAGACAGCAGCCAGGATGTGGGGGTGAACAACAGTGCCTTGTATGGATGAGACAGCAGCCAGAATGTGGGGGTGAACAACAGTGCCTTGTATGGATGAGACAGCAGCCAGGATGTGGGGGTGAACAACAGTGCCTTGTATGGATGAGACAGCAGCCAGGATGTGGGGGTGAACAACAGTGCCTTGTATGGATGAGACAGCAGCCAGGATGTGGGGTGAACAACAGTGCCTTGTATGGATGAGACAGCAGCCAGGATGTGGGGGTGAACAACAGTGCCTTGTATGGATGAGACAGCAGCCAGAATGTGGGGGTGAACAACAGTGCCTTGTATGGATGAGACAGCAGCCAGGATGTGGGGTGAACAACAGTGCCTTGTATGGATGAGACAGCAGCCAGGATGTGGGGGTGAACAACAGTGCCTTGTATGGATGAGACAGCAGCCAGGATGTGGGGTGAACAACAGTGCCTTGTATGGATGAGACAGCAGCCAGGATGTGGGGGTGAACAACAGTGCCTTCAGAAACTATTCCCTCACCTTGATTTTTTTCACATTTTGTTGTTTTATAAAGTTTGATTAAAAGGGGTTTCAATTGTCTTTTTTTGTTGTCAACAATCTACACAAAATATTCTGTAATTTCAAAGTGGAAGAACATTTTGAATATTTTTCTATTTTATTAATGGAAAATAAAACGCTAATATATCCTAATTAGATAAGTGTTCAACCTCCTGAGTGAATAAATGTTAGAATCACCTTTGGCAGCGATTACAGCTGTGAGTCTCTAAGAGCTTTACACACCTGGATTGTACAATATTTGCACATTATTCTTTCTAAAATTCTTCAAGCTCTGACGATTTAAATCAAAACTATAACTAAGCCACTAAGGAACATTCAATGTTGACTTGTATATTTGGCCTTGTGTTTAAGGTATTTGTCCTGCTGAAAGGTGAATTTGTCTCTGACTGTCTGGTGGAAAGCAGACTGAACCAGGTTTTCCTCTAGGATTTTGTCTGTGTTTAGCTCTATTCTGTTACTTTTTATCCTAAAAAATTAGTCCTTGCTGATGACAAGCATACCCATAACATGATGCAGACACCATGCTTGAAAATATGAAACGTGGTACTCAGTGATGTGTGCGTCTGTTGGTTTTGCCCCAAACATAATGCTTTGTATTTAGGACCAAAAGTTCCTTTCTTTGCCACATCTTTTGCAGAATTACTTTGGTGCCTTATTGCAAACAGGATGTATGTTTTGGAATATTTGTATTCCTTTGTTCTTTTCCCTCATTTATGTTAGTATTGTGGAGTAACTACAATATTGTTCGTCTATCCTCAGTTTTCTCCTATCACAGCCATTAAACTCTGCAACTGTTTTAAGTCACCATTAGCCTCATGAGCGGTTTCCTCCCTGAGCGGTTTCCTTCCTCTCTGGCAACTGAGTTAGGAAGGGCGCCTGTATCTTTGTAGTGACTGGGTGTATTGATACACCATCCAAAGTGGAAGTAATAACTGCACCATGCTGAAAAGGAATATATATTTTTCATTCCCATCTACCAATAGTTGCCGTTCTTTGCGGGGCATTGGAAAGCCTCCCTCTTATTTGTGGTTGAATCTGTGCTTGAAATTCACTGCTCGACTGGGGGACCTTACAGATAATGTGTATGTGTGGAGTAAAGAGATGGGGTAGTCATTTCAAAATGATCTTAAACACTATTATTGCAGTCAGAGTGAGTCCATGCAACTTATTATGTGACTTGTTAAAGCACATTGTTACTCCTGAACTTATTTCGGCTTGCCATAACAAAGGAGTTGAATTATTCGATTCAAGACATTTCAGCTTTTCATTTTTTATTATTGTGTAAAAATTTATCCAATCATAATTCCATTATGGGATACTGTGTGTAGATCAGTGACACAATCCATTTTGAATTCAGGCTGTAACACAACATAATATGGATAAAGTCAAGGGGTGTGAATACTTTCTGAGGGCCCTGTTGTTACACTCCTTTCTGAAATGAAAAAAAGACACCTTATTCCCTATATAGTGCACTACTTTTGACCAGAGCCTTATTCCCTATATAGTGCACTACTTTTGACCAGGGCCTTATTCCCTATATAGTGCACTACTTTTGACCAGAGCCTTATTCCCTATATAGTGCACTACTTTTGACCAGAGCCTTATTCCCTATATAGTGCACTACTTTTGACCAGAGCCCTATTCCCGATATAGTGCACTACTTTTGACCAGGTCCCATAGGGAAAAGTGTGCTATTTGCACGTTATTCTAGAGGTTGCGTTATTCATGCACACCAGCGGTGGCCCCGCACAGAGTAAAATAACAAGTGACACACACACACATACATAGAGCTAAGTGCACTGTCACAGATTGACACACACACACACACACACACACACACACACACACACACACACACACACACACACACACACACACACACACACACACACACACACACAAGCTAAACGCACTGTTACCGATTGAGTTATAGCGTCCCCTAGCGGTAACCTTCTATCTTGTTTACAGGAGCGCCAACAGAAGTGCGCTTATGAAACCAAAGCAAAGCGGTAGCGCCGTTAACCCAAATTATCAGAGGAGAACTTGAACAACCGCGAATGGGTTTGGACAAGTTCTGCAGTGGGGACGGTTCCGACCCGTTTTGGGTAAGTACCACTGTTGCGACCGAGCTAGCCAACTCGTTGTCTTTAGCTGCTTTACACTGTTGACGCCAACAGTTGTTTTCCAGCTTGCTATTAGCGGCTTTGCTTGTAATGACGGTGTCTGCCTGAACTAAGCATGGTAATATCACATAAGGTTACTGTACTGTCTTTGGTAACACTAGCGTTAGCTAACAGTAGCTAGCCAGGTTAGCAAGGCCGTTGTTATGCCGGTTGATAGCAGGTTGGAATGTGTTGACTTGAGCGAACTAGCTAAGCTTAATTTGTATTAATAATGTGTGAAATAGAGGTTGAAATAACGTGGTAGTGCGTTTAGAAACGTATATCACTATCAATAAAAGTCGACAGTCGTTTTATTGTGAAGTTGTGTCTAGCTAGCTTAACATATTTCAGTGATTATTAAACACCATTGATTCCTGTTATGTTAGCTACCCTGCTAGCTAAAACCAACTATATTCTAACAACTTCATTCGAGTCTCACACTACCTCCTCTGCTTTGTTGATGATGGAGCAAAGTGTTTCGATGTAAATGTTCGCTAGGTAACTTTCAGGACATAACACCCATGTATGATGGCAAGCCTCTCTTGCTAGCAAGGTCCACAACACAAGAACGCCTGTGAATGCTACAGCAGGTCTATCAGCTGTTGTAAGATGCTTTTGTTTGTTTAAACCTGTACACACCATCCACTACGAGTAGCAGCAACATAGAGAGGACATTATTATTACATTAGCTAGATAGAAACCACCCAAAACTAACTCGAAACCTATTGTTAAATCATGTTGTATGTGTGGAATCCAACCAAACGTGTTATGACACTGAACTAGAAGTTTAACTAGACAAGTCAGTTAAGAACTAACTCTTATTTACAATGACGGCCTCCCCCTGGCCAAACCCTAACGATGCTGGGCCAGTTGTGCGCCGCCCTATGGGACTCCCATTCACGGCCGGTTGTGATACAGCCCGGGATCAAACCAGGGTCTGTAGTGACGCCTCTAGCACTGAGATGCAGTGCCTTAGATCGCTGCCCCACTCGGGAGCCCAAAAGTGTTACACATGTTTGAAGTGACACATAATGTTATGTCATGTAGATAGATAGATTCTATCTATGTGTGGTCATAACATGCTACCGTCTATTGCCTAATAAGTAAACTGTCAGCTGGCCTGGCTAGATAGGGCTTTACTCAGCATGGCCGAAGGAATTTAGCTACAAGTGTTAGAGGTCCATTTGCCCAAATGTTAATAACAGGGTGTCGGTCTAATTAGTGTTAGTCTCGCTAAGCAGACTGGTTGCCTTGCCTTCCACAATGTTCCAGCTGTTGTTCTAGGTATGGGATTTCAGAGACTGTTAGGCCTAATAACATGCATTTTGTCAATAAGGTCTATGGCTTTTTGAGTTACGATAACATACAATCTCATCACCCAGTCCCACAACCCTTTGGAACCTGTTATGAGAGACCTGGTAGTGTGATTGTACACTTCTATATTCTACAGGACTTTGTTGTCTACTCACTGGCTCAGTTATTGAACTAAACAAATTCCAAAGGGGTAAGAGGGCTTGTCTTGAAGCCAAAGGGTATTGAGACAAGTGCTTTCCAAAATCACTGAACTGGTCACTGGTCATGAGTACCTTGGAGTTGCTTGTCCTTTAGCAGCCATGGTCAGACTGATTAAACAGTAGTGTTATTGAACACATACAGAGTATGACTCAGGTAAAAACAGCTGTCATAACATGTCGTCTCAGTGTTGTCTCGTGACAGTGTTGTGACAGTGTTGTGACAGTGTTGTGACAGTGTTGTGACAGTGTTGTGACAGTGTTGTGACAGTGTTGTGACAGTGTTGTGACAGTGTTGTCTCGTGACAGGGTTGTGACAGTGTTGTCTCGTGACAGGGTTGTGACAGTGTTGTCTCGTGACAGGGTTGTGACAGTGTTGTGACAGTGTTGTCTCGTGACAGTGTTGTGACAGTGTTGTGACAGTGTTGTCTCGTGACAGTGTTGTGACAGTGTTGTCTCGTGACAGTGTTGTCTCGTGACAGTGTTGTGACAGTGTTGTGACAGTGTTGTCTCAGTGTTGTGTTGGGACAGTGTCTCAGTGTTGTCTTGTGACAGTGTTGTCTCAGTGTTGTGTTGGGACAGTGTTGTCTCGTTACAGTTGTGACAGTGTTGTCTCTTGACAGTGTTGTCTCAGTGTTGTGTTGGGACAGTGTCTCAGTGTTGTCTCGTGATCGTGTTGTCTCGTGACAGTGTTGTCTCAGTGTTGTGTTGGGACAGTGTCTCAGTGTTGTCTTGTGACAGTGTTGTCTCAGTGTTGTGTTGGGACAGTGTCTCAGTGTTGTCTCGTGACAGTGTTGTCTCGTGACAGTGTTGTCTCGTGACAGTGTTGTCTCAGTGTTGTCTCAGTGTTGTTTTGGGACAGTGTAACAGTGGTGTGTTGTGACAGTGTTGTCTCAGTGTTATAAACGCCTTATGAACTCAGGATTTTGGTTAAGTGTTATTAAATAATACAGCCAAAAGCTATAGGCTTTAGGAAAGGAACGAGAGAGGAAGGTGTGTCTGTTTGTGGCAGGCCTGGCACCCTGCCTCCAGTTCCCTCCTTTGTGCCAAGGCAGGAATGTTTACATGGGTTTTATTAGAAACAACTCATTCACTGAGATGAAGAACAGACGCTGTGGTCATGTACAGACACAGACAGACAGACACAGAGAGTGTGACTAAAAGTGTCTGTTTCCACACAAGGTGTAGTTATGTAGCCTGGTGTCTTGTATGAATGTATTAGTCTCTGTAGCTCTACAAACATTAGGCCTTGTCATAAATCACTGTCTGAACACAGCAGTCTGAGGCTGTGTCCCATAGGGCACATTATTCCCTATATAGTGCACTACTTTTGACCCTATTCCCTGTATAGTGCACTACATTTGCCCAGGTCCCATAGGGTGTCATTTATTAGCCTGTCCTGTCTGGGTGCCAGTCTCTTTCTGCTTAGGTCACCATGTCCTTATCAACACTATGTTGAATGAGCTGCTGTGTCTCTCAGTCATCTGTCATTTAACCCCCCCCCCCCCCCCCCCCCTTTCAGGATTGGAACCGTACGTGGCACGTGGGAAACCCAGATCTGACCCAGTGCTTTCAGAACACAGTGCTGGTATGGGTCCCCTGTCTCTACCTCTGGGTCTGTGCCCCAATCTATTTCCTGTACCTCAAAAGCCATGACCGGGGCTACATATGCATGACCCACCTCAACAGAGCCAAAACCGTAAGTTCGAGGGGGGGGGGGGGGGGCTGTGTGTACGTGTCCATGTTTTCTGCATGTGTCTGTGTTATCTGTGTTTTCTGTGTTATCTGTGTCTGCCTGTCTCAGCGGTTCTTACAATGAGATAAGACCAGCATCCCGGAGTCGCCTCTTCACGGTTGACGTTGAGGCTGGTGTTTCACGGGTACTATTTAATGAAGCTGCTAGTTGAGGACTTGTGAGGCGTCTGTTTCTCAAACTAGACACTCTAATGTACTTGTCCTCTTACTCAGTTGTGCACCGGGGCCTCCCACTCCTCTTTCTATTCTGGTTAGAGACAGTTTGCGCTGTTCTGTGACGGGAGTAGTACACAGTGTTGTACAAGACCTTCAGTTTCTTGGCAATTTCTTGCATGAAATAGCCTTAATTTCTCAGAACAAGAATAGACTGACAAGTTTCAGAAGAAAGTTCTTTGTTTCTGGCCATTTTGAGCCTGTAATCGAACCCTCAAATGCTGATGCTCCAGATACTCAACTAGTCTAAAGAAGGCCAGTTTTATTACATCTTTAATCAGGACAACAGTTTTCAGATGTGCTAACATAACTGCAAAAGGGTTTTCTAATGATCAATTAGTCTTTTAAAATGATAAACTTGGATTAGCGAACACAACGTGCCATTGGAACACAGGAGTGATGGTTGCTGATAATGGGCCTCTGTACCCATATGTAGATATTCCATAAAAAATCAGCCGTTTCCAGCTACAATAGTCATTTACAACATTAACAATGTCTACAATGTATTTCTGATCAATTTGATGTTATTTTAATGGACAAAAAATGTGCTTTTCTTTCAAAAACAAGGACATTTCTAAGTGACCCCAAACTTTTGAACTGTAGTGTATAAAGCAAGCTAATACTCTCTCTCTCTCTCTGAACAACCAGAGAAACATATGTAGCAAGCTAACACTCTCTCTCTCTGAACAACCAGAGAAACATATGTAGCAAGCTAACACTCTCTCTCTGAACAACCAGAGAAACATATGTAGCAAGCTAACACTCTCTCTCTGAACAACCAGAGAAACATATGTAGCAAGCTAACTCTCTCTCTCTGAACAATCAGAGAAACATATGTAGCAAGCTAATACTCTCTCTCTCTCTCTGAACAACCAGAGAAACATATATAGCAAGCTAACACTCTCTCTCTGAACAACCAGAGAAACATATATAGCAAGCTAACACACCCTCTCTCTGAACAACCAGAGAAACATATATAGCAAGCTAACACTCACTCTCTGAACAACCATATAAACATATGTAGCAAGCTAACACACCCTCTCTCTGAACAACCAGAGAAACATATATAGCAAGCTAACACTCTCTGAACAACCAGAGAAACATATATAGCAAGCTAACACTCTCTGAACAACCAGAGAAACATATATAGCAAGCTAACACACTCTGAACAACCAGAGAAACATATATAGCAAGCTAACACTCTCTCTCTCTCTCTCTCTCTCAACATCCTGACACACACCTAACCTAAAGATCTCATTTCCTCTTCCTCTTTCTTCAACTGCATCCCAAATGGTTCCCTATTTCACGCACTACCCCTAGGGCCCTGGTCAGAAAGGCTCTGGGGAAAAAGTAGTGAGGAGTGAGTATCCTAGAGTAGCAATAACATCCTAGATGCCTCCTGCCGTTGTGACACTTAAACTTGACCCCTCAGCTGCTCCAGGGTCACTGCCCTGCGGCAGGCCGGCGAGGTTTTGTGTGTGTGGGTGTGGGTGCATGTGCATGTGTTTCTCCGGGAATGGGGTTTAAAGCAAAATATGAATTTCCATGATCTGAAAATGCACAATAAAGTCTTCTTCCTGCTCTCCTCTCATCCTCTCCTCCAGGCAGTAGCTTTTCTCCTGTGGATCGTCTGCTGGGCAGATGTGTTTTACTCTTTCTGGGAAAGAAGCCAACATGACAGCGGTGCCTCCTCCTCCACCCAGGCACCTGTTTATCTGGTTAGCCCCACCATGCTCGGCATCACTATGGTAAACACCAACACTGTTTATCTGGTTAGCCCCACCATAATCGGCATCACTATGGTAAAAACCAGCACTGTTTATCTGGTTAGCTCCACCATGCTCGGCATCACTATGGTAAACACCAACACTGTTTATCTGGTTAGCCCCACCATGCTCGGCATCACTATGGTAAAAACCAACACTGTTTATCTGGTAAGCTCCACCATGCTCGGCATCACTATGGTAAACACCAACACTGTTTATCTGGTTAGTCCCACCATGCTCGGCATCACTATGGTAAAAACCAACACTGGGGGCTGGATCAAAAGGGTCTTAGCTGGGGGGGGGGGGAGTGGTCGGCCTGTAAGGGTCTTAGCTGGGGGGGAGTGGTCGGCCTGTAAGGGTCTTAGCTGGGGGGGAGTGGTCGGCCTGTAAGGGTCTTAGCTGGGGGGGAGTGGTCGGCCTGTAAGGGTCTTAGCTGAGGGGGGGTGTAGCTTCGGTCCGGGCTCCGGGAAAAAACATTTGAGGACTTGGCGGTGGAGAGAAAATGTTACTGTTTTAATCCTAATTTGCTGCTATTCTACACATTTTTGCCATGGAGCTTAGAGTTTTCCCTGGATAGATCAACTGGCTATGAAAAACTCCTGTGTCTACCAGTACCTAGTATCTAGTGATTCAATATAATACTGTGTCTACCAGTATCTAGTGATTCAATATAATACTGTGTCTACCAGTACCCAGTATCTAGTGATTCAATATAATACTGTGTCTACCAGTATCTAGTGATTCAATATAATACTGTGTCTACCAGTACCCAGTATCTAGTGATTCAATATAATACTGTGTCTACCAGTATCTAGTGATTCAATATAATACTGTGTCTACCAGTACCCAGTATCTAGTGATTCAATATAATACTGTGTCTACCAGTATCTAGTGATTCAATATAATACTGTGTCTACCAGTACCCAGTATCTAGTGATTCAATATAATACTGTGTCTACCAGTATCTAGTGATTCAATATAATACTGTGTCTACCAGTATCTAGTGATTCAATATAATATTGTGTCTACCAGTATCTAGTGATTCAATATAATACTGTGTCTACCAGTATCTAGTGATTCAATATAATACTGTGTCTACCAGTATCTAGTGATTCAATATAATACTGTGTCTACCAGTACCGAGTATCTAGTGATTCAATATAATACTGTCTACCAGTATCTAGTGATTCAATATAATACTGTGTCTACCAGTACCCAGTATCTAGTGATTCAATATAATACTGTGTCTACCAGTACCGAGTATCTAGTGATTCAATATAATACTGTCTACCAGTATCTAGTGATTCAATATAATACTGTGTCTACCAGTACCCAATATCTAGTGATTCAATATAATACTGTGTCTACCAGTATCTAGTGATTCAATATAATACTGTCTACCAGTACCCAATATCTAGTGATTCAATATAATACTGTCTACCAGTATCTAGTGATTCAATATAATACTGTGTCTACCAGTATCTAGTGATTCAATATAATACTGTGTCTACCAGTATCTAGTGATTCAATATAATACTGTGTCTACCAGTACCCAGTATCTAGTGATTCAATATAATACTGTGTCTACCAGAACCCAGTATCTAGTGATTCAATATAATACTGTCTACCAGTATCTAGTGATTCAATATAATACTGTGTCTACCAGTATCTAGTGATTCAATATAATACTGTGTCTACCAGTATCTAGTGATTCAATATAATACTGTGTCTACCAGTACCCAGTATCTAGTGATTCAATATAATACTGTGTCTACCAGTATCTAGTGATTCAATATAATACTGTGTCTACCAGTACCCAGTATCTAGTGATTCAATATAATACTGTGTCTACCAGTATCTAGTGATTCAATATAATACTGTGTCTACCAGTATCTAGTGATTCAATATAATACTGTGTCTACCAGTATCTAGTGATTCAATATAATACTGTGTCTACCAGTACCCAGTATCTAGTGATTCAATATAATACTGTGTCTACCAGTATCTAGTGATTCAATATAATACTGTGTCTACCAGTACCGAGTATCTAGTGATTCAATATAATCCTGTGTCTACCAGAACCCAGTATCTAGTGATTCAATATAATACTGTGTCTACCAGTATCTAGTGATTCAATATAATACTGTGTCTACCAGTATCTAGTGATTCAATATAATACTGTGTCTACCAGTATCTAGTGATTCAATATAATACTGTGTCTACCAGTACCCAGTATCTAGTGATTCAATATAATACTGTGTCTACCAGAACCGAGTATCTAGTGATTCAATATAATCCTGTGTCTACCAGTATCTAGTGATTCAATATAATACTGTGTCTACCAGTATCTAGTATCTAGTGATTCAATATAATACTGTGTCTACCAGTACCCAGTATCTAGTGATTCAATATAATACTGTGTCTACCAGTACCTAGTATCTAGTGATTCAATATAATACTGTGTCTACCAGTATCTAGTGATTCAATATAATACTGTGTCTACCAGTACCCAGTATCTAGTGATTCAATATAATACTGTGTCTACCAGTATCTAGTGATTCAATATAATACTGTGTCTACCAGTACCCAGTATCTAGTGATTCAATATAATACTGTGTCTACCAGTACCCAGTATCTAGTGATTCAATATAATACTGTCTACCAGTATCTAGTGATTCAATATAATACTGTGTCTACCAGTATCTAGTGATTCAATATAATACTGTGTCTACCAGTATCTAGTGATTCAATATAATACTGTGTCTACCATTACCTAGTATCTAGTGATTCAATATAATACTGTGTCTACCAGTACCTAGTATCTAGTGATTCAATATAATACTGTGTCTACCAGTATCTAGTGATTCAATATAATACTGTCTACCAGTATCTAGTGATTCAATATAATACTGTGTCTACCAGTACCCAGTATCTAGTGATTCAATATAATACTGTGTCTACCAGTATCTAGTGATTCAATATAATACTGTGTCTACCAGTACCGAGTATCTAGTGATTCAATATAATACTGTGTCTACCAGTATCTAGTGATTCAATATAATACTGTGTCTACCCGTACCCAGTATCTAGTGATTCAATATAATACTGTGTCTACCAGTATCTAGTGATTCAATATAATACTGTGTCTACCAGTATCTAGTGATTCAATATAATACTGTGTCTACCAGTACCCAGTGTCTAGTGATTCAATATAATACTGTGTCTACCAGTATCTAGTGATTCAATATAATACTGTGTCTACCAGTACCCAGTATCTAGTGATTCAATATAATACTGTGTCTACCAGTATCTAGTGATTCAATATAATACTGTGTCTACCAGTACCCAGTATCTAGTGATTCAATATAAGACTGTGTCTACCAGTATCTAGTGATTCAATATAATACTGTGTCTACCAGTACCCAGTATCTAGTGATTCAATATAATACTGTGTCTACCAGTATCTAGTGATTCAATATAATACTGTGTCTACCAGTACCCAGTATCTAGTGATTCAATATAATACTGTGTCTACCAGTACCCAGTATCTAGTGATTCAATATAATCCTGTGTCTACCAGAACCCAGTATCTAGTGATTCAATATAATACTGTGTCTACCAGTATCTAGTGATTCAATATAATACTGTGTCTACCAGTATCTAGTGATTCAATATACTCCTGTGTCTACCAGTACCCAGTATCTAGTGATTCAATATAATACTGTCTACCAGTACCCAATATCTAGTGATTCAATATAATACTGTGTCTACCAGTATCTAGTGATTCAATATAATACTGTCTACCAGTACCCAATATCTAGTGATTCAATATAATACTGTGTCTACCAGTACCCAGTATCGAGTGATTCAATATAATACTGTGTCTACCAGTACATAGTATCTAGTGATTCAATATAATACTGTGTCTACTAGTATCTAGTGATTCAATACTCTGCTGCCTTGTCATAGTCTCAGTATTTAGTGATTCAATATAATACTGTGTTTACCAGTACCCGGTACCTAGTGATTCAATACTCTGCTGCCTTGTCATAGTCTCAGTATTTAGTGATTCAATATAATACTGTGTCTACCAGTACCTAGTATCTAGTGATTCAATACTCTGCTGCCTTGTCATAGTCCCAGTATGTAGTGATTCAATATAATACTGTGTGAATGTAGTCAGTAGGAGGAGTGGTTTTTATAGTGTTATTAACACCTGGGCATGATTAATACATGTTGGTAAGAGCAGGGCGCTAGCAACAGCAAGGTCGCAGGTTCAATTCCCGCGAGGATCAACTGCATAATATTAAACGTGTGTGTGTGTGTCCTTGTGTGTGTGTGTTCTCTCCCCAGCTGCTAGCCACCCTCCTGACCCAGTATGAGAGGTTAAAAGGAGTCCAGTCTTCAGGGGTGATGCTCAACTTCTGGCTGGTGGCCGTCCTCTGTGCTACCGTCACATTCAGATCCAAGATCATACAAGCCATCAACGAGGTGAGAGAGAGAGGTTGTGTGTTAGAGCTGGGACGATGAACCCAGAATTACAGACATAGGCTACCTCTTACTGTGGATTGTTCTAGAACCATAATTTGGGGTGATTTTGCTGCACAACGTCCCTGTGGATTGTTCTAGAACCATCATTTGGAGTGATTTTGCTACTCAACGTCCCTGTGGATTGTTCTAGAACCAGGATTGTTCTAGAACCATAATTTGGTCAACAGTAATAGCCTATGCATTATGTTGATTCCTGCTATGAAAGTCTCTGCCTGTCTCTGTTTGGCTGTCGGCTGCTGACTCACTTCCTCTTTCCACTGTGACATGGAGGAGGCAGAGATGCATTCTGAGAAGAATAATCATATGACCGCTGCTCAAAATGCTACTGTGGGAAAAAAAACAGTTCTCAAAGCAACTAGTGGTGTTGTAGTTACAGAGAGTCACAGCGGTCTGGGAGTATTCCAAGTATTTCTCACCTCTTAATATTGTGTTCATGGCACCACTTTACAACCGGACTAGGCTGGAGTTAGTTTTGATGAACCCAGGGAGCCGAGCGGTGCGCGCCATTTGCTGTGAATAGACCTACATCAAGTAGCCTAGGCCTAGAGCTGGGAAGTTTCTGTAGGACATTAGTCTACATTTACTGATAGCCATGTAGGCTAACTGTAAATATGTTGTTGCTAGAAAGGCTAGTATGCTAATTGATTAATCTAGCAACAACATATTATTAGTTAGATTAGCCTACATGGCTATCTAGCAACAACATATTTATAGTTCGATTAACCTACATAGGTTACATAACCTACATAACCTAGCAACAACATCATGTCTACAGTTAGTAATCTAGCTTAGTGTTTTGAGGTCCCCCTCCCTCAGGTGGTGAATCATATAGTCTACAGGCCAATATGTACAAAGATGTCAGCCAATTCTCTGAAGAGGCCAAAAATATGTGATCTTTGTGGATCCTTTTGACAGGTTGCATATCAACCAAGCCTTCCCTGGATATGTTGGATGGAATATCTTACTTTTTGAATCATAGTCTACCATCTCAGTTGTCTTACCTGGCCCTGGAAACACATGTCTAGAGTTCTGCTCCTGATGTAAAGTAACTCTCCATAAAAACAAAACAAATGTTGTTGAGGACTTTGTTGTTATTGAGAAAAATAATGACATTTTTCGCGATATTACTTTTTAGACATATCGCCCAGCTCGAGCAACTCCCCCATAAATGATTTAGTGTAAATGATCACTGATTTGTCATATGGATTTCTGTCCACATCACCCAGTTTTAGTTGTGTGTGGTTCAGCCCATGTGTAACAAGAAGAGTCCAGTCTTATGTTACTGCCAGTAAACTGTCTCAGACTTGGAGGTCTATGAAAGAAAGGTCTTTTTTAATAGTGTTTCCATATGTTTCCTCCCAGCCGTCGACGGTGTGTGTGTTCAGATACACAACGTTCTACATCTACTACACACTGCTGCTCATCTCTCTGCTCCTGTCGGCCCTCTCAGACCAGCCTCCTCTCTTCTCAGAGGCATCCAAAGACGCTGTGAGTACACACACACACACACACACACACACACACACACACACACACACACACACACACACACACACACACACACACACATACACATATACACACACACATACACATATACACACACACATACACACACATACACATATACACATACACACACATACACATACACATATACACACACACATACACACACACACACACACACACACACACACACACACACACACACACACAGTGTCTCTATGCCCTATGTCTCTCTGGGTGTTTTTGTTATGTCTCTGCGTGTCGGCACATTGTGTTTGTATAAATTAGTGCACGCTGTGTGTGTGTGTGTTTAGCTGTGTGTGTGCTTGTATGAGTGCTTGCTGTGTCAAACAGTAAATGTTGCGTGACTGTGAGAAGTGTGTGTGGATCTTGCTGTGTGTGTTAAGTGAATGCCAGCTGTGTGTGTTATTGTGCTAGCAACAGGTTTACCAGTTACCAGGATGGGTTCTCTTGTGTTATTGTTCCACTCCCACAATGGAACTAACAGTCAGACAGTCCAGAGATCAATAACAACATGGATACTGTGTGTGTGTGTGTGTTGAGGGTAACGTGTTTCAGTCTTATATTACTTTCATGAGTAACTAAATAATATTAAAAGTGACTGTATTCAAATATTGGAATATTGTTCGTTATGTTTTCTAGTAACACTCGCGGTTTCCTCAATGATTCTTGAGCGAGTGGAAAAAGGCTGTTTGGAGAAATGTCTTGACAGCTGTCCATAAAAATGGATAGAGTGCTCACCTCTGATCTTTGCTATTGATCGCTTCTGTGATAGAACAGCCCGTAGAGGGCTTCACCGTCTAGCTATCCATCTCTATGCTGTGGTCGCACTGGCAGCTGTAGAGAGAGATTTTGAATGAACAGAAATCTGTACAGAGGTTTAGTTTATATTAAACTGTGCAAGATAACATGCATTTAATAGGCTGACACATCAGTATAGGCTAAAGGGATTTTTCTAACAGAAAACAATCTATTTCTACCTGTGTTTCATTAGTGTCTTTCTCAGCTGGAGGGAACTTCTGACAGCAGACCCTCTGAAATTACTTTCCCCCCGTCCCAAATGAACCATGATCAAGAAATGATTATTCAAATAGCCTTGTCTTCTCTTTAATGTTGTATGCCTATTCATATAGTTTGTACATTATCATGAGGCATTGTATAGAGACAGGCTTTCAATTTCATGATCAATGCACTGGCAAATGGCTGCAGTAATTGTGGGATTATGAATTGGGACAATTTGTGTGCTATCAAGCCAATGGAGGAGAATTTGAATGAATTGATTTCGATGGTTGACATTGGAATCGGGCGGTTTCCAGATTGTCTTTAATACCGACTTTGTGCCATCCCGGGATATTCGGTAATACCTACATACCGGCACTTAACATCTATACCTATATTCGGTAATACCTAAATACCGGCACTTAACATCTATACCTATATTCGGTAATACCTAAATACCGGCACTTAACATCTATACCTATATTCGGTAATACCTAAATACCGGCACTTAACATCTATACCTATATTCGGTAATACCTAAATACCGGCACTAAACATCTATACCTATATTCGGTAATACCTAAATACCGGCACTTAACATCTATACCTATATTCGGTAATACCTAAATACCGGCACTTAACATCTATACCTATATTCGGTAATACCTAAATACCGGCACTTAACATCTATACCTATATTCGGTAATACCTAAATACCGGCACTAAACATTTGGTAATACCGGCACTAAACACGAGGCGCTGTTCTTCAAACCCCACTGAGCCTCTGTAATCCGAAAGGTTAGCGATGCTAACAAGTACATGTATAATCCCCCCCAGTGATCCAGGAGGGATTCTCTGCTGTTACCAAGCGAAGCTTGATTTAGAAAAGATACAAACTACTTAGCTAGATCGTTAGCTACTAAGCTAGCAAACCACATGCAGAGCATTTAGCACCATTTAGACAGTTAAGATATCTAGCTGACGAACACTTATCTGTGAATTCCATACGGTAACTAGGTCACCTGGCACGTACTGCACAACAGTGAGTGACTCACAAGGCTCCGGTCTCATCGTTGTGTGCTTGTAAACAAACACCATGTGACTGGGGGACTACCTGTAAACTTCATCATGAAAAATGGATGTGACAGGTAAAATGAAGAACGTAATCTTTTCTCCTAATTTATTGCACAAGTTGACTGCGGATATTTACTTAAAGTATCTACAAAATATTGAAATGTAGTAAAACATTTAAAATAAATAGTTAACGGTATTGCTGGTATTGAAAAACCATCCCAGTGGCTATTTCCAAATACCCCAGTATATACGGCATACCGCCCAAACCTACTTGACATTACAGAAAGCTTGGCCGACATTTTCTTCTTCGTAAGTGGATGAAAACGGTGCTGAGCCTACATTTGATGAGTGCAGAAGATGGTGAATGGTTGTGTTGTGTGTCGGCGGGGCTATGGGTGTAGAATAGCTGCTCTATAACCTTTCAGACATAGACCTAAATAAATCACCGAATACATCAGCCGACACCATTTTGTGTGTGTGTGTGTGTGTGTTTGTTTCTAACTGTGTGTTCCATCTCCTGCCGGTTGCAGAATCCCTGTCCTGAGATCGGAGCTTCCTTTCTGTCCAGAATCAGCTTCTGGTGGATCACTGGGTGAGCTGTTAGAAGATAAAATCTATTTAAACGTGCCTAAATATATTAAAATAACTTTTGGCATGGTCTAATTGACTCAACAACCAAAAACACATCTATGTTTAGCTTTCTTAATGAACTGGGGAAAACAATAGTACTTTCTGGTTGTTTATGGAAGTTAGCTGGCGAACTCATTGATCCTGGGTCGTAGTACACCCCTCTGGAAACAGCAGGAGTTTCTGTTGTTTATGGAAGTTAGAGGGCGAACTCATTGATCCTGGGTCGTAGTATAGCCCTCTGGAAACAGCAGGAGTTTCTGTTGTTTATGGAAGTTAGAGGGCGAACTCATTGATCCTGGGTCGTAGTACACCCCTCTGGAAACAGCAGGAGTTTCTGTTGTTTATGGAAGTTAGAGGGCGAACTCATTGATCCTGGGTCGTAGTACACCCCTCTGGAAACAGCAGGAGTTTCTGTTGTTTATGGAAGTTAGCTGGCGAACTCATTGATCCTGGGTCGTAGTACACCCCTCTGGAAACAGCAGGAGTCTCTGGTTGTTTATGGAAGTTAGCTGGCGAACTCATTGATCCTGGGTCGTAGTATACCCCTCTGGAAACAGCAGGAGTCTCTGTTGTTTATGGAAGTTAGCTGGCGAACTCATTGATCCTGGGTCGTAGTATAGCCCTCTGGAAACAGCAGGAGTTTCTGTTGTTTATGGAAGTTAGCTGGCGAACTCATTGATCCTGGGTCGTAGTACACCCCTCTGGAAACAGCAGGAGTTTCTGTTGTTTATGGAAGTTAGATGGCGAACTCATTGATCCTGGGTCGTAGTACACCCCTCTGGAAACAGCAGGAGTTTCTGTTGTTTATGGAAGTTAGATGGCGAACTCATTGATCCTGGGTCGTAGTACACCCCTCTGGAAACAGCAGGAGTTTCTGTTGTTTATGGAAGTTAGCTGGCGAACTCATTGATCCTGGGTCGTAGTACACCCCTCTGGAAACAGCAGGAGTTTCTGTTGCTTATGGAAGTTAGATGGCGAACTCATTGATCCTGGGTCGTAGTACACCCCTCTGGAAACAGCAGGCATGAGTTTCTGTTTCTACAGGAAGTGTTAGTGCTGACTGTTTCCTTCCTTCCTTTCTTCCTTCCTCTCTCTCTCGCTCTGTGTTTCTGTCTGTCTGTCTCTCTCTCTCTCTGTGTGTTTCTCTCTCTATCTCTTTCTCTCTCTCTCTCGCTCTGTGTGTCTGTCTGTCTCTCTCTCTCTCTCTCTGTGTGTTTCTCTCTCTATCTCTTTCTCTCTCTCTCTCGCTCTGTGTTTCTGTCTGTCTCTCTCTCTCTGTGTGTTTCTCTCTCTCTCTCTCGCTCATTTTGCTCTCTTTCTCTCTTTCTATCTCCCCCCTCTCCTCCAGTCTGATAGTAACAGGTTATAAGCGTCCGTTAGAACAGAAGGATCTGTGGTGTCTGAACTCAGAGGACCGCTCTCAGAGGGTCGTCCCTCAGCTCGTACGCCGCTGGAACAACGAGTGCCTGAAGGTCAAAAGGTCAGGAGAACCCACCAGGAACCACACACCTCCACACATACGTGCAGGCATGCACACGCGTACTTGCACATCCTGGCACGTTTGCACTCAGGCAAGGTCAAAAGGTCATGTTCATCAGGGCACACCGTAGCAAAATGTTCAAAGAACAAAAACAAGCTAAATAACTCCTTCTCTCCCCCCGTACCTTTCTCCCAGACCGGAGGAGAAGACTCTGTACTCCCCTAAGAAGGCTCCTCGGGGAGAGAAGAAGGAGGGTGTCCCCGTAGAGGAGTCAGAGATCCTGATTATGAAGACACCCCAGAAGACTAGAGAACCCTCTCTGTTCTGGGCCCTCTGTCTCACCTTCGGACCCTACTTCCTCATCTCTGCACTCTACAAGATCATCCAGGACATTCTCATGTTCGTGGGGCCGAATATACTCAGGTAGGTGAGATGCTTTTGCCTGGTCTTCTCTTCTAGTGTGGGGGGGGTAGTTGTAGGTGTTTCTGTTCTTGTGGGGGAGGGTAGTTGTAGGTGTTTCTCACGTGGGGGGGGGTAGTTGTAGGTGTTTCTCTTCTAGTAGGGGGGTAGTTGTAGGTGTTTCTCTTCTAGTAGGGGGGTAGTTGTCGGTTTTTCTCTACTCTCCTTATCTTAAAGTTACCCTTCAATTCAGGTGGCCAATGATCCACCAGCCTGCTCTCTCTCTGTCGAGACCTTGGGGTTTCACAGCGCCTCAGAATGGAACTTGACTGGAAGTCGATGACAGGAGCCGCCAAAACAGCCGCCGGTTTTAATTGGCTGTCCATCACCATCTATCTCTGTCCATCACCATCTATCTTAACCCTTAGAACCGCCCCCTACATTGTGGACTTCAGAGCGTGAGCAGCTCAAGTGATTGGTGCCGTGTTCACGTGCTAGTCGGAACTAGGTAACTCTGACATTTCCGACTTGCTAACTGGTTGAGCGTCAGAAAATGTCAGAGTTTCCAAGTCAATTAAGAAAATGTACTCATCTTAGAAATAGTTTTCAAACTTTATTTGCCCCCCCCCCCACCCCCGAACTCAGAATCAAGTGGGCTTCCACTAATATGTTCAATACGATACAACATATATTTTCATTGGCGATTTTCAAAAATGTTCCGAACCCTTTTCAAGTTTCACTTTGTAGCACGGCGTTACCAGGCTCTATGCGCCAGCAATCCAGGCCCGGGGCCGAGGTTAAGTGCCCAGGCCCGGGGCCGAGGTTAAGTGCCCAGGCCCGGGGCCGAGGTTAAGTGCCCAGGCCCGGGGCCGAGGTTAAGTGCCCAGGCCCGGGGCCGAGGTTAAGTGCCCAGGCCCGGGGCCGAGGTTAAGTGCCCAGGCCCGGGGCCGAGGTTAAGTGCCCAGGCCCGGGGCCGAGGTTAAGTGCCCAGGCCCGGGGCCGAGGTTAAGTGCCCAGGCCCGGGGCCGAGGTTAAGTGCCCAGGCCCGGGGCCGAGGTTAAGTGCCCAGGCCCGGGGCCGAGGTTAAGTGCCCAGGCCCGGGGCCGAGGTTAAGTGCCCAGGCCCGGGGCCGAGGTTAAGTGCCCAGGCCCGGGGCCGAGGTTAAGTGCCCAGGCCCGGGGCCGAGGTTAAGTGCCCAGGCCCGGGGCCGAGGTTAAGTGCCCAGGCCCGGGGCCGAGGTTAAGTGCCCAGGCCCGGGGCCGAGGTTAAGTGCCCAGGCCCGGGGCCGAGGTTAAGTGCCCAGGCCCGGGGCCGAGGTTAAGTGCCCAGGCACCTGGTGTTGTTAGCGGTGTTTTTGTTGCACACGTGATGGAGTTTGAAAAACTAATGCCCACTGGATTGATGCAGATCATCATGATTCTGCCAGGTAGGCAGATGCCAGGTAGGCAGATGCCAGGTAGGCAGATGCCAGGTAGGCAGATGCCAGGTAGGCAGATGCTACTTTGTACTTTTTGAATTGAGAAGGTTTTTTGTTAAAGCCTTTCCGTTTACCTGAAGACGGTTATCATTAGCATCGCTAACGGCTACACACAGGGGTGGACAATACACGGACCGCACACACACACACACACACACACGGTCATTCCCGTGCCGGTCATTCCCGTGCCGTTGCCTCTGCAGAAAGTTGCAGGGAATACGAACCACTGATGCATTCTGTTCATTACAATAAACTTCATTTTTTTCCCTAATAAGTTCAAAACATTTTAGTTCATTTCCAAACGTAAAACATATTTGATAGAAGAACCGAAAGTAAGTCATTCTAATACAGGACAGTTTTTCCAAGATATATAATATCCAAAAATACTGTAGTTTGGGTACAACGTGCACACAGTCCTCTCTTTCTCTCGCTCTTGTCATTTCAGCCTGTATGGATGTTTGACCTGTTTTGCTGTGTTCACGTGCTCTTAGAATTATTAGAAATCAGAGTTGTTGTTTTTTCTGCCGTCACCAAACGGATCTATTGTTTCAGACTGTCAGAAGAACCCTTGGGGCCTTTTGTGTCCATCTCTCTTGCCGTCCCTACCCACTGACATTTGACCTCTTTTATCATCGTCTCTCAGGCTGTGTCATTGACTTTTGACCCCTGACCTGCTAACCCCTGACCTCCAAACCCCTCAGGTTGCTGATCCAGTTTGTGAATGACTCTAGCGCCCCCTCGTGGCAGGGCTACTTCTACACCGCTCTGCTGTTCGTTTGTACCTGTTTCCAGACCCTCATCCTGCAGAAGTACTTCCATGTGTGCTTCGTCACGGGAATGAGGCTACGCACTGCTATAGTAGGAGCTGTCTACAGGAAGGTAATCACTATTGACTTGACTAGTTAAATAAAGGTACAATTTAAATAAAGGTTTCATAAAAATAAAAAAATAAAAAATATATATTTTGCTGATCAATTGATTGATTTGATCAGTGATTGATTTGATTAGTGATTGATTGATTTGATCAGTGATTGATTTGATTAGTGATTGATTGATTTGATTAGTGATTGATTGATTTGATTAGTGATTGATTTGATTAGTGATTGATTGATTTGATCAGTGATTGATTTGATTAGTGATTGATTTATTTGATCAGTGATTGATTGATTTGATCAGTTATTGATTTGATTAGTGATTGATTTATTTGATTAGTGATTGATTTATTTGATCAGTGATTGATTGAGAGTTAATTTGGCATGATGCACCACACCGCTACTGATCGTAGGTGTACTAATCATTCAATCAATATTCTGCCGATGATTCTCCCGATGATTGATTGATCTGACTTTTGTCAACCCTTCAGTGACCCTTAACCCCTATCTAACCTCTAACCTCTGCCCTCTCCCAGGCTCTGGTGATCAGTAACGCGGCGCGGCGTACGTCTACAGTGGGAGAGATCGTCAACCTGATGTCGGTCGACGCCCAGCGCTTCATGGACCTTGTCACATACATCAACATGGTCTGGTCTGCTCCTCTACAGGTCATACTGGCCCTGTACTTCCTGTGGCAGGTACACACCAAAGATCTTTAAATAAACCAAGAGGTCATACTGACCCTGTACTTCCTGTGGCAGGTACGCACCAAAGATTTTTAAGTAAACCAAGAGGTCATACGTGCCCTGTACTTCCTGTGGCAGGTACTCACCAAAGATCTTTAAATAAACCAAGAGGGCATACTGGCCCTGTACTTCCTGTGGCAGGTACGCACCAAAGATCTTTAAATAAACCAAGAGGGCATACTGGCCCTGTACTTCCTGTGGCAGGTACTCACCAAAGATCTTTAAATAAACCAAGAGGTCATACTGGCCCTGTAATTCCTGTGGCAGGTACTTGTTACTAACTGGGAGGGATCTGGATAGCATTTTGATGGAGCAAGTAGACACATTTCAAGCTAAGGAGTGAGGTTCTGAATCCAACTTTGTTACATACGCAGCAGGGACTGTTGTTATCTTAAGTTCTCAATGGTTTGTGATGTCATGTCCTGTGTAGAACTTGGGTCCGTCGGTGCTGGCTGGCGTGGCTGTAATGGTTCTGATGGTGCCAATCAACGGTGTGATCGCCATGAAGACCAAAACATACCAGGTACCTCTCTGACCCCTTAATCACAACATACCAGGGACCTCTGACCCCTTATTCACAACATACCAGGTACCTCTCTGACCCCTTATTCACAACATACCAGGTACCTCTCTGACCCCTTAATCACAACATACCAGGTACCTCTCTGACCCCTTAATCACAACATACCAGGTACCTCTCTGACCCCTTAATCACAACATACCAGGTACCTCTCTGACCCCTTAATCACAACATACCAGGTACCTCTCTGACCCCTTATTTACAACATACCAGGTACCTCTCTGACCCCTTAATCACAACATACCAGGTACCTCTCTGACCCCTTATTCACAACATACCAGGTACCTCTCTGACCCCTTATTCACAACATACCAGGGACCTCTGACCCCTTATTCACAACATACCAGGTACCTCTCTGACCCCTTATTCACAACATACCAGGGACCTCTCTGACCCCTTATTCACAACATACCAGGTACCTCTCTGACCCCTTATTCACAACATACCAGGTACCTCTCTGACCCCTTATTCACAACATACCAGGTACCTCTCTGACCCCTTAATCACAACATACCAGGTACCTCTCTGACCCCTTATTCACAACATACCAGGTACCTCTCTGACCCCTTATTCACAACATACCAGGGACCTCTGACCCCTTATTCACAACATACCAGGTACCTCTCTGACCCCTTATTTACAACATACCAGGGACCTCTGACCCCTTATTCACAACATACCAGGGACCTCTGACCCCTTATTCACAACATACCAGGGACCTCTCTGACCCCTTATTCACAACATACCAGGGACCTCTCTGACCCCTTATTCACAACATACCAGGTACCTCTCTGACCCCTTATTCACAACATACCAGGTACCTCTCTGACCCCTTATTCACAACATACCAGGTACCTCTCTGACCCCTTATTCACAACATACCAGGGACCTCTCTGACCCCTTATTCACAACATACCAGGGACCTCTCTGACCCCTTATTCACAACATACCAGGTACCTCTCTGACCCCTTATTCACAACATACCAGGGACCTCTCTGACCCCTTATTCACAACATACCAGGGACCTCTCTGACCCCTTATTCACAACATACCAGGGACCTCTCTGACCCCTTATTCACAACATACCAGGTACCTCTCTGACCCCTTAATCACAACATACCAGGTACCTCTCTGACCCCTTATTCAAAACATACCAGGGACCTCTGACCCCTTATTCACAACATACCAGGGACCTCTCTGACCCCTTATTCACAACATACCAGGTACCTCTGACCCCTTATTCACAACATACCAGGTACCTCTCTGACCCCTTATTCACAACATACCAGGTACCTCTCTGACCCCTTATTCACAACATACCAGGTACCTCTCTGACCCCTTATTCACAACATACCAGGTACCTCTCTGACCCCTTATTCACAACATACCAGGTACCTCTCTGACCCCTTAATCACAACATACCAGGTACCTCTCTGACCCCTTAATCACAACATACCAGGTACCTCTGACCCCTTATTCACAACATACCAGGGACCTCTCTGACCCCTTATTCACAACATACCAGGTACCTCTCTGACCCCTTATTCACAACATACCAGGTACCTCTCTGACCCCTTAATCACAACATACCAGGTACCTCTCTGACCCCTTATTCACAACATACCAGGTACCTCTCTGACCCCTTATTCACAACATACCAGGTACCTCTCTGACCCCTTAATCACAACATACCAGGTACCTCTCTGACCCCTTATTCACAACATACCAGGTACCTCTCTGACCCCTTATTCACAACATACCAGGTACCTCTCTGACCCCTTATTCACAACATACCAGGTACCTCTGACCCCTTATTCACAACATACCAGGTACCTCTCTGACCCCTTATTCACAACATACCAGGTACCTCTCTGACCCCTTATTCACAACATACCAGGTACCTCTCTGACCCCTTATTCACAACATACCAGGGACCTCTGACCCCTTATTCACAACATACCAGGGACCTCTCTGACCCCTTATTCACAACATACCAGGTACCTCTCTGACCCCTTATTCACAACATACCAGGGACCTCTGACCCCTTATTCACAACATACCAGGGACCTCTCTGACCCCTTATTCAAAACATACCAGGGACCTCTCTGACCCCTTATTCACAACATACCAGGGACCTCTCTGACCCCTTATTCACAACATACCAGGGACCTCTCTGACCCCTTATTCAAAACATACCAGGGACCTCTCTGACCCCTTATTCACAACATACCAGGGACCTCTCTGACCCCTTATTCACAACATACCAGGGACCTCTCTGACCCCTTATTCACAACATACCAGGTATCACTAGAGATGTAGCAGAGATGTAGCAGAGATGTAATAGACATGTAGTAGATATGTAGCGACTCGTAGCTGAGTTGTTGCAGCGATGTAGCAGATATGTAATAGCCAGCGTTGTGTGTTGTGATCACCAGGTAGCAGAGACGTAATAGCCAGCGTTGTGTGTTGTGATCACCAGGTAGCAGAGATGTAATAGCCAGCGTTGTGTGTTGTGATCACCAGGTAGCTCAGATGTAATAGCCAACGTTGTGTGTTGTGATCACCAGGTAGCTCAGATGTAATAGCCAGCTTTGTGTGTTGTGATCACCAGGTAGCTCAGATGTAATAGCCAACGTTGTGTGTTGTGATCACCAGGTAGCTCAGATGTAATAGCCAGCGTTGTGTGTTGTGATCACCAGGTAGCTCAGATGTAATAGCCAGCGTTGTGTGTTGTGATCGCCAGGTAGCTCAGATGAAGAGTAAAGACAACCGCATCAAGCTGATGAACGAAGTTCTCAACGGCATCAAGGTATCACATCACATATCTTTTCACATGAGGTTTATATACTGTTTGAATTTGTATCACATTTTATGTATGTTTCTGCATGTCACGGTTGGGGTCAAATACTTCAGATTCCAGTTCTTTCAGCATTTCCTCTAGTCTGGCTGGAGTGCCAGATGGGCTAGGTTTGCAGTTTGGGGTTTATTAAGCCAGACAGACACAGCCAGACGAGCTGAGACAGACACAAATTTGATCAATGTTTCTGAATATGTACCGAGATGTTCAAATAAACCTGAACCTAAACCTGAAACTGAACCTAAACCTGAACCTGAACCTAAAGGTGTTGAAGCTGTATGCGTGGGAGCTGGCCTTCAAAGACAAGGTGTCAGCCATCAGAGAGAGCGAGCTCCGTGTCCTCAAGAAGGCTGCTTACCTGGGGGCAATATCCACCTTCACCTGGGTCTGTGCTCCCTTCCTGGTGAGTTACATGCTCACACACACATGCTCACACTCACTCTTACATGGGCACTTGGTCTACCTATGTCCCATCTTACTGACATAAATATTTAACATTGTCTTTGATTGTCTCTACCCTCCCCTCAGTGTATGTGATGATATTTAACATGTATTTCCCCTCCCATCCCCCAGGTGGCGCTGTCTACGTTCAGTGTATGTGACGGTATTGTTATATTATGATATTTAACATGTCTTTCCCCTCCCATCCCCCAGGTGGCGCTGTCTACGTTCAGTATATGTTATGATGTTATATGATATTTAACATGTCTTTCCCCTCCCATCCCCCAGGTGGCGCTGTCTACGTTCACAGTGTATGTGATGATAGATGAGAGGAACGTGCTGGATGCTCAGAAGGCGTTTGTGTCTCTGGCTCTGTTCAACATCCTGCGTTTCCCCCTCAACATGCTGCCCATGGTCATCAGCAGCATGGTCCAGGTAGGTGTGCTGATCAGGTCTGAACAGCAAATCAATCGATCAAATCATCTGTCTACAAATCAATCAATATGCAATTCAATCAAATCAGTCACTGTATTCATCTATCAATGTATCAATTAAGTAAACAGTATACTAACCAATTAACTCCAACCAATCAGATTCCATCTAGTTGATTAATTCATTAACATGTAGCATGTGGTCATCCTCAGTGTGGATCAGATACGTGCTGAGGGCTGTCCTGCAGATCACTCTATGGCTCCGTTTACACACGCTGCCCAATTCTGATATATATTTGTTCCCTAATACTTTGTTTGACCAATCAGATTCAGCTCTTGCCAATAATTGGGCAAAATATCAGATTTGGCCAGCCACACACACACACACACACACACACACACACACACACACACACAGACACACAGACACACAGATTCATATGCTGTACAGACCGGTGAGCTGTACCATGCTGCTGGTGACCAGGAGCAAGATATTGATCAATAAATCAATGATTCAGCCTGGTGGCGCAGGTCAGTATGGTATATCAGTTAGTCAATCGGTCAGTCAATTGTCCAATTAAGTAATCAATCAATCAGTTGGTTAATAATGAATGAATCCATCAACCGAAGTTGATCATTGTCATCATAGGATCATTACAAATCATGTCCAATATAGTATTGATAGCAATGGAATGATATATATATAGTCATGTCCAATATAGTATTGATAGCAATGGAATGATATATATATAGTCATGTCCAATATAGTATTGATAGTAATGGAATGATATATATATATAGTCATGTCCAATATAGTATTGATAGCAATGGAATGATATATAGTCATGTCCAATATAGTATTGATAGCAATGGAAATATATAGATATATATAGTCATGTCCAATATAGTATTGATAGCAATGGAAATATATAGATATATATAGTCATGTCCAATATAGTATTGATAGCAATGGAATGATATATATATATATATATATATATATATATATATATATATATATATATATATATATATATATATATATACACTGCTCAAAAAAATAAAGGGAACACTTAAACAACACAATGTAACTCCAAGTCAATCACACTTCTGTGAAATCAAACTGTCCACTTAGGAAGCAACACTGATTGACAATACATTTCACATGCTGTTGTGCAAATGGAATAGACAAAAGGTGGAAATTATAGGCAATTAGCAAGACACCCCCCAAAAAGGAGTGATTCTGCAGGTGGTGACCACAGACCACTTCTCAGTTCCTATGCTTCCTGGCTGATGTTTTGGTCACTTTTGAATGCTGGCGGTGCTCTCACTCTAGTGGTAGCATGAGACGGAGTCTACAACCCACACAAGTGGCTCAGTATTGCATTCTCTCATGATGAAGACAGCACCTCTACAGATGGTATCTAACTGAGCATTGCATTCTCTCATGATGAAGACAGCACCTCTACAGATGGTATCTAACTGAGCATTGCATTCTCTCATGATGAAGACGGCACCTCTACAGATGGTATCTAACTGAGCATTGCATTCTCTCATGATGAAGAAGAATAAATCATATTTCTCTACTCCTGTTCCCAAGTCCACATTTTGCCTACATTTGATGTATTATTTTACTGTAAGAAAAACTGAATTCTGCTGGAGTTGGGCTATTATTAAGAGCAAAGCCCTATTCACACAGGACTAGTGTTACTACAG